>NC_133664.1:128817945-129122791 GCF_037893015.1 Macrotis lagotis
TTTATTCTCTCTAGACACTCCAGCAAAATTGGATTGCTTTTCATCTGAATTCTAGGTCCTCCTTCTTCCCTTGATAATTTTTTTAAAGATTTTATTTATTTTGAGTTTTACAATTTTTTCCCCTAATCTTACTCCCTCCTCCTACCCCCAACAGAAGGCAATTTGCCAGTCTTTACATTGTTTCCATGGTATATATTGATCCAAACTGAGTGTGATGAGAGAAATCATATCCTTAAGGAAGAAACATAAAGTATAAGAGATAGCAAGATCAGACAATAAGATATCATTTTTTCCCCTAAATTAAAGTTAATAGTCCTTGGTCTTTGTTCAAACTCCATAGCTCTTTCTCTGGATTCAGATGGTATTCTCCACTGCAGACAGCCCCAAATTGTCCCTGATTGTTGCACTGATGGAATGAGCGAATCCATCATTCCCTTGATAATTTAAAGACCATGGGAGTTTTTCCAACTTTCACAAAGCCAAACACTTCTACATGCTTATTGTCTCCTCATAATAGAATGCAAATTTCTTGAGAGCAGGAACTGCATCTCTTTTCTATTGTGTTTAGGTGTGACATATTGAAAAATGAAAAACATGAAAAATACTTAATAAATATTTATTCATTCATTCAGTGCTAACTCTGGCCATCCCATAATTTCATGTACATGGGTACTTTCAGCAGTGAATTCCAATTTTGTACAAATGTCCCCACAAATTCTCCATGGAAAATCTATGTAATGAGCTGTAGATATCCTGATTTTTTTTTTTGTTGTTTCCTACTTGGGCTGTCGGTTTTCCATTATTCCAGCCTACAAGCTTTTCCTGCCATATACACCATAGATGATTTCACTTATGCCACTTCTCATATGTATATCATTACTGATAATATTCAACAACCTACTCTCATCCATCATGTATTTTTTATTTCCCTTTGGGTTATCAATTTTTTATTTTTTTCTGAAAACATGATGTTTTATGATTCACAATCATATAGCATCATTAAGAAAATATTAGTGTTGAAGTATGTATAAACAGTTGTAGATCATTGACTGGACTACTCCTTTTTGAAAATGTAATTCAGATTACTCTATTCCTCCTGTTAACTCTAGGTCCAACTCATTTTTCATTTCAAGAACTGAAATATAGGTACTGATAGACTACCACAATAGGCTGCTTAGAAGGAGAATTAATGCTCTATGACAAAATCAGGAACCAAAGGAAATCTTATAGTCTAGAATATTCGGTCTTATCTAATATATTTTAAAATAATAGAAATACATTTATAAAGTCTTATGACTAGATATCAACTTTATACTAGAGAGGAGACATGTGGTTAGATCCCATATGCATAGAGGATATATATTTTATGTGGTCTGAACAATTGCCCTTGGGTCATCCCTAGTCAAAAGACTAGGAATCAAATCATAACATTGCCACTTTTTATCTTTGTAGTTCTACTCAATCTACTTATTTCCTCTGATCTTGTTTCCTCATTTGCAATATGATAATAACAATGTTCATTCCAGAGATGATTGTCTTTTACTGTGAGTTAATATTCATGTTAATAAGAAAAATAAAAAATTCTCAAATACTATAAAATTTGATTTAATGGAGCATCCAAAATGTCTCCTGCCCTGGAAAAAAAGGTACTGTCTGGGATAGCCATTGGTTATTATCAATATGTATATGAGTTGCTTACTTGGAAGTTTCTAACTTACTAGGAAATCTTATTGAGTAATTCATAAAATTATTACTATATAAAAGTTAGCTTGCAAAACACCATTGAATTCCTTTTAGTAGAGTTCAGTAGCACATTGAATAAAAATTCTACATTGAATATCTTTTGATTCTCATGTTTCTTAGAGAAAAATAACTGTGCAAGTTGTGTTGAACCATCTGTGTTAACTGAACTTTGTTCAATCCTCTTTCCAATTAGTGTACTGTAATTCTTAGAACCAATGCTAAAAGCAGTCATGCAGATATATAAAGTATGCAAATGCTTAAGAAGTCCTGGTAAGAAATGGACCAACATCTGGGGAGTAAAAACTTAAGAGAACTGAACAAAAAGAGGAAGAATTCTTATATATTTCTTGGTTATTTCATTCTAATATATATATATATATATATATGTATATAATTTCTCAAACAGTGAACATCTCACACAGAATAACAGTAGCATGCAGTCTGCTCCAGGGAATGTTCAAAATTCTGTTCTGAACAGATGTGAACCAGCTATACTCTCAAACTATTTACAAGTCTCTTTTAAGGTAAAGACTCCTGGTCATACTTGATCAGTCTTCATATTGCTTTTCCCTGTAGAAGGAAATGTTAAAATGACTATGCTTTCCTCTTATTTGAAGTTCCCTTTGATATTAGATACTTATTACTTTTCAAGGCACTGTCCTATGTGCTGAAGATTCAAAATCAAAATCAAAATAGTTAATGCATTCAAGTAGTCATATATTTCACCAGGAAGAAGAACATTTATACAGTAAGTACGTAAAATTAATATGAAAGTAGTGTGGTATAACGGCAGGGAGCATTGTTTTTGGAGTAAGAGAAGCAAGGTTCAGACTCAGGTTCTGCTACCTATTTAGTTAACCTTCAACAAGTCACCTAATTGTTCTGGTTCTCAGTTTTCTCATCTGCAAAATGTAGAGGCTGGATTAGATGATTTATGATGTCTTCTAATTTGAAATCTATGAAACTAATATGCATACAAGTTTACTTTAGGACATTTAATTTAGAACATTAAGGGGGGCGTATAGTGGGTAGTACTTGAGGTGGTGAGGAGGGAATGAAATCAAGGCATGGATGAGAGCCTGCAGAAAAACAAATAGTAGTAAGACCAAATGTTGCATATCGGAAATAGGAAGTAGGCCAAATTGGATTATAATGTAGAGTGCTTTCATATGACACATGAAGCATGACATGTGAGTAAGAGTGTGAAGGATGAATGAGATTTTGGAATCAGATTATCAATGACTTTGGAATTCAAATGGAAAAGTATATCCTTCTATCTTAAGAGGTAATGGAGGGGTGCAGCTAGGTGGCATAGTGGATAAAGCACCGGCCTTGGAGTCAGGAGTACCTGGGTTCAAATCCGGTCTCAGACACTTAATAATGACCTAGCTGTATGACCTTGGGCAAGCCACTTAACCCCATTTGCCTTTCAAAAACCTAAAAAAAGAGGTAATAGGGAACTATTGCATATTTTTAAACAGGAGTGACAATGTCAAATTTATGTCTTACTAGTATATCAAGTTAGCATCTTTGTGGAGGATGATTAAAAAAGATAGAGATTAGAGACAGGAAGACCAACTGAGAGGCTACTGTAAAAGCCCAGATAGATGTGATGAGGTAGAGAGTATATCTAAGTTTTTATTTTTTCCAAACAGTAGTTATGGATTTGCACCTAGGCCTCTTTATGTTATGTTATACATCCCAGAGTCTTCATCTTCAATATCAGAAGCATATAGACTAGACGATCTTTGGATCCCTTCCAACTTTGAAATCCTATGTTTCTAAATCAGCTGTTCTAGATTAAGGTTGCATGCATTTTATAATTGTAGTGTAGAGCAAGGCAAGCTAGTCCAAATAGAAAGTGAAAATATGAATTCAGTTTCATTAACTATGTGCCCTAATCAACTTATCTAAGTGGACATGTCTTCTTTCTTCCTTACATTCCTTCTCTACATTGCTGTTAGTGAAAATATTTAGTTTAGATATTGCCTCTGACCTTGTGGATGTTCCATTATAGAAGAGGAGTTGTACTGGGGCCATGGTGAAGGTAAGAGACAGGAAGGGAATCAGAATGCTCTATGGTGTTCCTTACCAGAAGAAAATGAGAAAGGCCTCTGAAATGTTGGTTTGACTTCATGGCAAACTCAATGAAGAGTATAGGCAAGAGGCTCACAAGATGGGCAGGCATAGATGGGTTGAGATCTATATTGCTGTAGGAAATGCCCATACTGATGATATCACATAGCCATTTACATATTCAAGTATATGAATAACTTCCTGTAGGAGGAGTATATTTTTGTCATATTACTGTCCAGATTTCTCTGCATTGACCTGGTTCTCTTCCAAAAGCAATTTTCTTACCTTTACTCATCATAACATTTTCGCTGATTATAACAGAACATATTCAGATTATAAGTGAGTGAGTGAATAAATGAACAACTTTAAAAAAAACAGCTATTAAGTGCTTACTATGTACAAAGTACCTTGCTAAGTATTGTGGATACAAATAGAAGGAAAGATGTCCCTATTCTCAAGGAGTTTAAGTTTTAATAAGAAGAGACAACATATATGGAAAGTTTCAGTTGCAAGTCAGACAGAAAGACCTGGTGGCTCTTAGAGTACAGCAGTAAAATAGATGCTAATACCCTTTCTTTAATGTCATTTCCACAAAATATCATTTCTGATATTTTGGATCAACAAGATAATGCACTGGATAAAACACCAAGTTTGGAGTCAGAAAGATTCGTTTTTCTGAGTTCAAATTTGCCTTAGATATTTATTAATTGTGTGACCTGGACATGTCATTTAACCTTCTTGGCCTCAATTCCTCATTGATAAAATAGCTGGAGAAGGAAATGGCAAGCCACTCTACTATCATTGCCATGAAATCCTAATACAATTCTATAACTAGCTGTTCACCTCCCATATGCACCTTTTTGTTCTGTTTTACTACTTCCTTCTGGCTGCAGCAATAATGAGATTACTCACAGGTATCTTGAACATCTTCAATTTTTTGCCTAGAACTTTAAAATTCCTAAGAATGTTCTTGATTTCTTTTGATGCTATTGTTGCCCCCCCCCCACATTTGTATCTCCAAGAGTGGGTATTAGTCATCATATCCAAAAATTCTTTGTGGTTCTCTTTCATATTCTGTATATATATAATATATATATATGTACATATATATATATATATATATATATATATATATATATATTTCAGGGAGACAGCAGAATTCTCAATTTTTCATGTCAGATCTACATATGGCTTTCTTGGTCCAACAGCAGGAAATTTAAAAGACATTAAGCAAATAAGTGAACTCAATGCCAAATTTGTCTTAATTTGAAACTTTAGATATGAAAAAGAAACTTTGCAGAGACATTTATAAAATGTATATCAAGGCCTAGTCATCCTTCAGCTTTACTGTTTTCCTTGGTAAATATAACAAATGTTATCCCTCTTCATTTGTCCTTTGGATTACCTCTGTGCTGCTTTCCTAATTACTTCGTGTCTGTCTTGTTCTGCTCTAGGCTTATTCCTTTCCTCAACTAGGCCCAAGTTAGCCTTCTGCTTTTTAGATTCCTTTCTTAAAACTCAATTATGATTTGATCTCATCATTCACCTTAGCCTTTAAGCTACTGTTATTTCATTATGTCTAGTCTTAGCCTATAAGCAGCTTATGCCAGAAGCTTTTCAATAAACCAAGAGCTAAGGGAGCAATAGTCCTTCCTTTTTTCAACCTCTGCATTCCTTTCTCTGTTCTCTTCCTATCCTTTCCTCCCTCTTCCTTTTTAGCACCTTATTCTACATATATCCTAACTCCATATAACTCTGCTTTTTCCTGTTATAACTACTTGGACCCAGTGAGTCAGTGATAATTTCCATATTCTGAATATTCTTATGAGGGCCCTGAAATTCCTGCCGTTTAGGGGCAAAGATATATTTTCTCTAAGAGCTAGAATCACAGAGGCCATGTCTTGGCTCAGCACTTATAGCTGCTTACTTATAGTTAATATCTGAACTTTTGACAGGGATGTTTACTCTGCTAAATTGCTAGAGACCTTGAAATGAGCATCTTCCCAGAAAATCCAGGGAATATGGAATTTCTTGAAATCTGATACCTTAGCTTTTTTAATGGAGTCTTTGAGATTGAGATCCATGGGATATATAAGTTCAAATTCTGCTGAAATGGATTTTATGAAACAGCACAATTTTGAGATTCTAATGCAACTCAATATGTTCAGGGTAATATTTCTGATCTGTGTGGATGCCAAGATATTGCCAGATTCTCAAGGCATCATATATAAGTGTATATATATATATATGTGTGTGTGTGTATATGTCTGTTATATATTTTATACACACATATGCAGTTTTCCCCTAAACTTGGAATTTAAATGGTTAAATAAAGGATAATTTTTTTTGGCTAGCTGCCTTTCCAGTTCTATCAGGGAAACTTTATAATTAATTTAAGGATAAACTGATATAGACAAATCTTTGCACTTCATTTACACTTTAATTTTTGACCATTTGTTAATCTATTTCTAACTTTCCATGATTATATCAAATGGGCTGAGTGGGAAGGGGGATAGAAATCAATTCTTTCCTGCTATACATTTCCTGTCCCCAGAAAATCAAGGTTGCTATTCTGGCACATTTATGTATATATCCTATTCTAGATAAATTTCTGGTGATTTGTAGAGGTTCAAGAATTGTCCTTTTGAATTAATTCCCCAGAATTTTAGCAAAGTTCATGCAGAATAGTTTTTTAAACTACCTAGAAATTAAAATTCTTTGTGAAGGTTCGGGCATACTTAATATTTTATGGGCCCAGTGGTTATGCTAATCCCCAAAATACATGGTTATGTAATTTACCAAACAGCTACAATTTAATGAAATTCTAATATAGTACTTGCAAAGGTCTGTCCTAACTTGAAGAAAATTAAGGAAATAAAAGAGAAAAGAGAAATTTAACTTTACCTTTTAGATAGAAAGCCTATTCCAATGACATTTCCCCAAAAAATAGGGGACATAAGGTTGCCTGGAAGTTATTTCCTCACAATTATGTTAATAACTAAACTGTTTTGGTTGGAAATTTCTTTGGACCTCTGCAACAAAGAAGAAATTTTAACTAGAAGAGGGGATAATAATTTGTAGGTACACATAGGAAATTTTTATCCATGCTTTCAGTTGGAATGTCTTAATGCATATGTATTTCTTTGGGCTCTATGACCCAAAGAAAATTTCATCCTATAGGCACAAAAATATTAATACTTAAGTTCAAACATACAAAATTTATCTCAAAGAAATTGTTCTCACAAAAGAAACACTGTAAAACTGATTGTCTATTGATAGTTTAAAACTGAAAAAACCAAAAGCCAAACCATCCACTATTTTGTTGTTGTTGTTGTTTTCATTTGATTCCTGAAATACTAGGACTTATAAGGAGGAAATTCATTCTTGTCTCTGATAGTGTAAAGCATACAAGTAAAACCTGGATAAAGCTCACAAGTTTCAGTAGTAGGATTGCAAGCGGGCTGGTTATTCTCATAAATTCTAGGGAATAACAAGTTTAATTTAAAAAAAAATCCAACCATAGCATAGTCAGTTTTGGGCCAGTAGTTCTTCTAGTCTCTTGAGCAAAGATCTTTCACTTTGTAAAGATGGGATTAGTCATGTTTCTGTCCTTCATTCATTCATTGACATTATTTTCCCTTTACCTCTATTAACTAATCCCTTCTTATCTGTGATGATTTACTCATTGATACTTTAATTCTGTTGTCTGTGATGATTTCCTTCCCCATTACATATATGTGTGTGTGTGTGTATATACTTACATAAAGACACACACATACTTACATATGCATATATTATTTCCTCTACATGTATAATAAGCTCCTTGAGAGAAGACATTGCTTCACTTCTATATCTGGTATACAGTGACTAGCACATAGGAGATTGATTCTGTCTCCAAGAGGAGTACAATTTTTATCATACCATATTTATAACTTGCTTCATACCATCATGGACTTACTTTTGAGAGATCAGTTAGGGAAAGGTGGCCAGGGAAAGCTTTTGTCAGACAGAATTATTTGTTGTAGAGAATTTGCTTTAACCAGATCAACAAAGTAGTTATTGTGGGATTTCTAAAGAAACATAAAATTTGCTTCAGATTCCAGGATCCCTTATTGTGATGCTCTAGACAGTGCTGCCTCTTCTTAGACAGGGTGACTAGACCCAAGCTTCTGTGGTGACTCCAACACCTACAAGTCATATTGCAACACTAGAAACTAAGAGTCATCCAGTTAACAGCCCGGTCTTTTAGCCATTATGCATTATTTTATGTTGCTAACTTATTTATATTTGGCCCAGTGGATAACTGATAGCGAAGGGAATTTTTGCCCCCAAAGACTAAAATTAGACTCTCATTACTTGGAAGAAATAAGAGATTTGTCTTTCTTACTGCTTGTAAAATTCTACTAAGGTTTCATTTAATAGCAGATTTTGTGAAATATTTTCAGAATATAGCTGATCTTAGGAGTAGGCAGAGTGAGTAGCCATGAAATTATTGTATTAGGAAAGGCCTATTCTTTCCTGTTACTACTTCTAATAATTAAAACTAACATCTAAATATCACTTTTTGTTCTTGTTCAGTTGTGTCCAACTTTTCATGATCTCATTTTGATTTTCTTGTCAAAGAGACTAAAGTGGTTTGCCATTTCTTTCTTCAGCTTATTTTACAGATAAAGAAGCTGAGGCAGATAGGGTTAAGTGACTTGCCTGAGATCACACAAGCTAGTAAGTGTTTGAGCTCACAGCTGAACTCAGGAAGATAAATTTTTCTGACTCCAGGATTGGCACTCTATCCCCTGTGTCACCTTGTATAGCAAAATGCTATACAGCTAGTCTTATTTGATCCTATCAATAACCCTGGGATTATTATTTCTATTTTATGGGTAAGGAGATAAATAAATACTTGCTCATCTAATGTCTAAGGCCAGAACTGAACTCAGGACACCTTTATTCCAAGTCCAGAGTTCAATGCATCTTTCTACAGAGATGCCTATTATTTCAATATTCTTGCTTCAGGCTAGAAATTCTTTCCTTTAATTATTTCTTTGGGTTATAAAGTGAAGAAAACTTTTAAAATTAAAAAAAGTTCTCTGGAAAGGAGAATCACAATTTATAACAAACTTTAGTCATTAACAATGGCACTCAAATTATTTTATTAGTTCTTTGACAGAGAACAATGATCAGAGATCCTTGCATTGAAAGGCAGGTAAATTTTGATTGATGAAAGCAGAGTTTAGAGGTAAACTATTGTAGCAACTGCATGTTACAGTAGATGGAATATTGAACCTGGAGTCAGAAAGACTCATCTTCCTGAGTTCAAATCCTACTCCAGACATTCACTGTGTGACCCCAGATGAATCATTTAACTCTATTTGCCTCAGTTCCCTCATCTGTAAAATAAACTGGAGAAGGACATTCAAAATATTCCAATCTCTTTGCCAAGAAAACCCCATATGGGGTCAAGAGGAGTAAGTCACAACTGAAAATGGCTGAACAACAATAACAATGACTATAATAGAAAATGTCCAGCAGAGGAACATCATGAGTATATGGGATATCTGATTTTCATTGTGAAATGCAGAAAGAGAATAGGGAGGCAGGAGTGGTGTTGGTCTATTGCACAATTCTGCTATGGTCAGAACCTATTCAAAAGTAGTACTTTTCTCCTTTTTTTCCTAAGAACTACATTAAATATCTATCTACCTTGTTGCTCTACATTCATATTTTTTTTTAGGTTTTTGCAAGGCAAATGGGGTTAAGCGGCTTGCCCAAGGTCACACAGCTAGGTAATTATTAAGTGTCTGAGACCGGATTTGAACCCAGGTACTCCTGACTCCAGGGCTGATGTTTTATCCACTATGCCACCTAGCCGCCCCCCCCCACATTCATATTTTTAAACTTTCAAAATCATTTACTTTTGAAAGTCATAGAATTATAGGAAATTATCTAATAAAAATTTTTATATATGCTGAGAAAAGAACATATTTCTAAATATGTAATTTGACTGTATATAATGCTTTTATTCCTTTAAGCAGTAGTGGTGTATATATATATATATATATCACCTTTGACCTAAATCAATGGAATGATCTGGTAAATTCATTTAAATTTATGTTGCAAATATAAATATTTGTTGGTTTTTCAACTAAGTTCTTGGTCTCTATGTGCTTTTTAGCTCTAAAATTCCATGGTTCTTGCTTCTGCCTTTTTTAAGAGTCAGTTCCAATCAGTAAATGACAGTGTTTGAACTTTTATAAGCATTCATCTGGCATTCATTCAACAACCATTTATTAAGGGCTACTATATCCCTATGTAAATGTCATTTCTATAATAGATTCAGCCATACCTAATAGCCTGTCTTTTCCATTATTAAATCACCAGCTGAGGACCTACATTCATCTCTCAAAAGCAATATGCAAACATGGAGAAGATCTGACAAAGGTACATATTCCCTTTATGCAAAGAAAAGCTGCTTATCTGTTTGGAAAATGGCCATCATGCTGAATTTGTGCTATCTCCGTCATTTCCATAGCAACAAACTCTGATGTAACAAACAGGAATGAGTTGCAGAAATAAAAAATAGCTCAGAGAAATGGTAATGGGAATTCAGAAAGTTACTGGCAAAGTAAGTAAATTGCCTTTGTATAAATGTTCTCTCTTCTACCTATGTCAACAAGAAATTCTTTTTTGAAACTTGTTCATTATTACAGCTCTTAGGTTTAAAAAAATCTACCTGGGCTTTTGTTCTCTTTAGAAGTTAGTCATTGCATGGAGAAGCATTTAAAAAAGACACTATAGGGTTCTTAAAATTATTGTTACCACTTAATGATGCATGTGGACCATATCCAGTTGTGCTTTGTAAAATGTGCAACTGGGGGGCGGCTAGGTGGCGCAGTGGATAAAGCACCTGGGGTCAGGAGTACCTGGGTTCAAATCCAGTCTCAGACACTTAATAATTACCTAGCTGTGTGGCCTAGGGCAAGCCACTTAACCCCATTTGCCTTGCAAAAACCTAAAAAAAAAATAAAAATAATGTGCAACTGGGAGGGAATCTTTGAGGTGTTTGGGTCCTTAGAGGAATCAGAAGCTAAGGAGAAACTATTATTCCACTAGACATTTAAAATATATATATATATATATATATATATATATATATATATATACACATATATATATATAATGTATGTATTTATATCATATGTAGCTATATCTAGATAGATAGATAGATAGATAGATAGATAGATAGATAGATAGATAGAGTCTGTTTCCTGATACTCCAGAAGATGGATTTAATAGGACAGAGAACATTTGTTTACCCAGGTCCCTCCCACAGTACTAAAGCTTCCAAGATGTGGATCCTTGCAGGGAAGAACATGGTAAGCACTTTTCCAAAACAAATTTAAGAATCTCAGAGCTAGAAGGGACTTTAGAGATATTGCTTTGTTTTGTTTTTTCAGTTTTCACTCAATGCATATTTGAATAGGTCATCTAACCCCTGCTTGAGAATTTCTAATGACTGAGAATTTACTATCTCTCATTGTGGCTTATGCTCTTTTTTTCTATAGCTTAAATTAAGAGGAATTTTCCATTACATTGAGAGGAAATCTGCCACTTTGGTCAATTCTATCCTTGTGCTTTAGTTTTGACTCTGGAGCCAAATAAAACAACTTGAATCCATTTTGGGGGTGACAACAGTTCAACTATTTGAAGCTGGTCCTGCAATCGATATAACTTTTCTTAAGCACAGGACTCATCATGTAATTCCTTTGCTCCAATATTTTAGCGGCTTCCTATTCATTGTCTCTAGGAAAATTTCTTTAGCTTGACATTTAAAGTCAGAACACAATTAGTTTCTAGTCTTTCCGAGTTATTTCCCATTTCCTCTTCAACAATCCTATGGTCCAGCCAAACTGATTGACTTTTCTGAATTTGGCTTCCTTTTTTTTTCTACTTGGATCTTTGTATAATCTCCTCATTATATCTGTAATTCAACTCCTATTCAATTCTCCCTTACCCCTCTTTAAGCTTAGGTCAAATGCTACCTTTTATGGTAAGTTTTTTCCTCAACTTCTCAGGTGCTAATGCTCATTCACTCCTCAAAGTACTTATATTTACTTATTTCTTTACATATCCGGGAAGGTGTATAGAGTTCTTCAGGTCAGAGTTTTTCCATATCTACCTTTGTATACCCTATGCCTTATACTGAGTAGATACTAATGGCTTCTTGAAATACACTGAATCACTTACTTCTGATGTGATCTTACCAAGGTAGAGTAATTATGTTTTCCACATTGGACTCTAGAATTTTTCAGCATAAGACTGAATTAGCTGTTTCTTTTGACTACTATATCAGACTGCCAATTCATATTAAATTGGTAGTTCATAAAAATGCTTAGGTCTTTTTCACATGTACTCCTATCTAACCAACTCTTCCCTTGTACATAGAGCTCATTTTTGGAGATCAAATTTAGAATCAGATGAGTTAACACAGAGCACTTTGTAAATATTATTATTATTATTACTATAATGATTAGAACACCATAATTATCTGATTAAATTTATATTATTAAATTTGGCCAAATGTTCTGCCTGTTGATATTTTTTTGAAATCTGATTCTGCCATCTAATTTTGTCTTCAACCAAGTCACTGATAAAAATGTTGAATGGGTCAACAACCAAGGACAGAGCCCTGTCTTCCTACCCAGAGATTTCTCTCACGATTGATACTAATTCATTTGTATCTACTTTTGCTGAGTTTGTCAAGAATTATTAGCAAATTGGTCATAAGGGGATAGATTTTTCCGGTTAGAGCAACTTTCAAAGACCTTCTCCTAAATTATGGAACAGTTGCAATCTGTGTCTATGGAAGGAGTACCTGCACCAATGAAACCACAAATTGTCAAAATATTGGACAAGTCTCTTCATTATTTTCAGGCCTCAGTCACTTCAACTGCAAAATCAGAGTATGACCCAAGTGACCTTTAAGATTGTGGTGACCTCTAACATTCTGCAATTCTGAAGACTTTGGCAGTTTTTTTAAGAAAGCTCTTTCAATTTGAATAAAATGATTTCTTTATTGTATCCTAAACCATAAACTCCATATGTGCATGTGTGTGTGTTATTTCCAATATATCCTGTATATACTTTCTTTGTATGTTGTTGTTTGATATTGTCTACCCCATTAGATTTTAGGCTTCTTGAGAGCAAGCACTGCTTTCTTTGTATCCATAACACTTAGCACAATATGTACAACATGGTAAATGTCTAATAATTGCTTATTGATTGTTTACCTACTTCCATCTAGCCCCTACTGAAAAATCAGTAAAAATGTGGAGGCAGAGCACAGTTGGAAATTGATGTCAAATCCTTATTCTACCACTTAATACTTATATAAATTAGGAGACATTATTTAAATTTTCTATACATTAGTACATGATTTTTAAAATAGGGTGCTGGATTAGATGACCTCTAAGTCTCCTTCCACCTTTGAATCAATGATTTTCAATTGCTTCCTATTATCTTCAGGATCAAACACAAGATGTTCTTTGGCATTGAAAGCCCTTCACAACCTGGCTCCTTCCTAGATTTCCATTCTTTTTAACTTCATTTCCCTCCACATACTTTGTGATCCAACTATACCAACCTATATTTTTTGCACACAACCCTCTTCTCTCAACTATATAAATATTTCCCTTTCTTTCTTATTTCCTTCCTTCTTTCCCTCCATATCTTTCTCCTTTCTTTCTTTCCCTTTTTAACCCTTCTTTCCTTTACTCCTTCTTCCTGCCCTTCCTTCTCAAACCTCTTTTCCTTCTTTCCTGAACAAGGTAGAATTGGAATGTCTAATTTTTGTACTTGACAGTGTCCCTTATTCTGGTTTGATTTCTTTTGCTAGAGCATAGGGAATAGAAGGGCAAGATTACATTTCAAATTGTTCATTGATGTCTTGAGCACTGAGCCCTCTCTCACCCCTTCCCAGTAGAGAGAAGAGAGATATACAAAGAAATTAGGCTTAAAAATAACCCCCATCATTTTCAGTCTACTTTAAAGCCATTATTTCTTAATTCACAGGGAAAGGTAAACTGAACTAGAGGGGAACTGATTCTTAACCTCTACCAGATATTGCAAGGCAGAATTCCTTTTTTACTTGTAAATAAATCTACCCCCCAAATATGATATAAAGTTTTGCATGCTAATGCTCATTTGTTAGTAACATAAGATATCCTCATGTCCTATTCATATCATTTTTGTATTCTCCCTTGCCTACCCCATCACTAGGCTGGTCATTCAAACTGGCATTTGGGAATCATTTTCTTCCATTTCCCCCTGTAGTAAGTAGACAATTTTTCAACCCCAAGAAAGATCAAATTGGCCCTTCTGTGCATCACAGAAGCAGTGATAAGAATATTAATTCTGCCTCCTTTCCTTTCTCCCTTGTGGGCTCTTAGTATATAGAACAGTCTGAAGATGGCACATTTCTGTTTCTATACACAGAGAGAATTATGCTGTTCACACCCTTGTTTCTGAGATATGGGAGTTCTGCTTCCCCCTCCCCCATGATCATGCTTCAATCCTTTTCTAGAAGGGTTATAGACCATGAAAATATGCTTGCTGTCCTTCTCAATAATTGCTTTGAAAAGTAATTTCATTCTCTGGGTTTGAATCGTGACAAGGGATTTAGATGATGCCTTTGGAGTCAGTAGTGTGATATTTTTATAAGGGGACCATGAGAAGAATGTGGGAACATTGGCCTTCTCTTATGCCTAGGCAACGTGAGCAATGAAGAAAATGATATGGAAGTTAGTTATTACCTTGGAGAGAAAACCTATTTTGATTGTTAGTCTGCCTGAGGATAGAGTAAGGAGTAAAGATGCAAACCTGCATTTTGAGACAGGTCTTGAGAAGAATTGCTATGTAACTCATTTAGTCAATCCCTCAAAGGATAGAGGGCTGAGTCATATCTCTCTGTATTTGTTTATTTTTCAATTTTCCTGAGAACATTTTATATATATATACATATACATATATATATATATATGTATATGTATGAACATGAGTATGCACATCTAATCATCAGAAATAAACATAATGACCAATTTCTCCTTCATAGGCATTACTATGCAAACAGTAACCTTGAAATTCAAGAGGTAGTGAAGCAATTTAATTTCCAAGTAAAGTTTTCAGGTAAAGGCCTGACCCTGAATTCTTGGCACAATTTGACTTTTGCAGGCATTTGGAAGTAAAAAAATTCATGGGTTTTCTTGGGGGGATTATTTAATTATTTGTTATTTATTAAGCACCTACTAAGCACTGGAGATATAAAGAAAGGCAAACAATAGTCCCTGCTCTCAAGGATCTCATTGTCTAATGGTGGAGATAACATGAAAATATGTGTCAACAAGGTGCATACTGGCTGGATAGATTGGAGAATGCTACCATTCAGGAATGCATTCAGGCAGATTACCATTCCCAAGGATGCAGGTAGGCAGAGTCAAGGTGAAACATGCTGCAGTTGAGGAGGAATGAAGAGTGACTAGCATGAAGACTGAACCTTGTCATCATGATATGGAAATTCTAGATAGGAGTTCATGGACCATTTTGGCTCCAAGGTGGTATCATCTGAGGCTAGGAGGTATTCTCAGCATAGGTGGGTTCTAGACTCATCAGTGGAGCAGAGCACCCTGAAGGGTAAGTGGGTAGAGCCTGGTAGCTTGAAGGGATAAAGAGATCTAGAGGCAAAGTCCCCAGCTTAGCTAACTCTTTTTTTGGGGGAATTCATGGAAAGATGATGATGATGATGAGAATCTCAGGTAATTAGATGTGGAATAACTATAATCCCATTGGTTTCAATTGTGAAGCTATGGTAGCACTGTGTGTGTGTGTGTGTGTGTGTGTGCACATTTGCAAGTTTTCTTTCAACATACACTTTACTCTTTAAAAGCTTTTCCTTTGTGTGGGTCTCTTACATTTAAAAATAAGTCTTATCTCAAAAAGTTAAAAAAATGGTTTCAGAAGGGAATTTAGCTGATCTAATTCAAGCCCCTTTAATAGATTAAGCAAGTTAATGTTTTTTTATATAGAAGTAAGGAGACAAGGTGGGGGGAAGAGCCAGCCCAAGTCTCCTATTCTATCTCTTCTCTCCATTGTAGAAAAGAATTTAGCAGGTCACATTGAAATGCAAAATCTTTGCAATCTAATTACCAGGCGCCCACAAACTGGAAGGGCAGATCTGAGTATGCTGTATTGATATCATATCATTGAAGAAGACATGAAGCAAAGGAAGGCCACAT
Organism: Macrotis lagotis; assembly: GCF_037893015.1. Classification (NCBI taxonomy): domain Eukaryota; kingdom Metazoa; phylum Chordata; class Mammalia; order Peramelemorphia; family Peramelidae; genus Macrotis; species Macrotis lagotis. The sequence goes on from NC_133664.1 coordinate 128,834,052, forward strand.
GAGAAGATAGATTAAATGATGAGAGAAATCTCCCTGCAAAGCATCTCCTTCCTGACCTGTCCAGGAAGCTCAAGTCCTTGCCTTTGATCTTTGTTTTAGGGTACCAGAAGGCAGATGTTTCCTTGTTACATGGGAAGGGGGACCCATTAACTTGTTATTAACAATTAATACCTAAGCTCAAAGTCATTCATTAGTTTTCTAGCAGTAATACTGAGAGAATATGAAAAATGGTCTGCCACTTTTAACACAAGGAGAGAAGACAAAAGCCTTGCCTGAATGCTTCAGATTTATGTGTCATCCTTGCACAGGGGCCATGATAATCTCTGAATCATTCCAATTTTAGTATATGTGCTCCCAAAGCAAGTCATGACTTTTATCCAGCAACTGGAAGAGAGAGAGTGAGGCTGGTGATTTTTTGCAACTCTGCCTCATTTAAATCCAAATCACACTCAAATCAAGATATCACCTCATGCTGTCATTGACCCTCTTTGAAACAAAGGATGAACAACAGCTTCCCTGAACTTGATGGGGTACTGAGACCACTTAGAAGTGAACATGAGGACCCTAGAAGACTGGGAGAACAAAGTTGCTAAAAGGCAAAGGGCTGGTCAGTGGTAAAGAGATGAAAGGATGCTAAAAAACTTTTCTAAGTTGCAATTTGGTAGGGGATCTGACCTACTAAAGATATTAAGAGAAGTTTCCATTTGGACTTACTTGGACTTGACTGCTTTGTTTGCAGAGGCATGCTCTGTAGCATAATTGTAGACATCCTGTGGTTTAACTTGAGGAAGGCTCCAAGATCATACAAGAAAAGTAGTCTGGGCTCACCTATGCAATGCTCATTAGGAAATTCCTCTCTGTGACCTTAAAACTGTAAGCAGCATGTTTCTTCTTGTATCCTAACCTAGGTTGGATTGTCGTTTTTTGGTTTCACACCAAGGGTTAGCTTCACAATAGCAATTGAATCAGAGCTGAGAGCAATGGTGAGTATCAGTGTATAATATTTATATCCCAAGGTGTCCATTGCCATAATATCTAAACATTTGGAGAAATGTTTTATTTTCTCTTCCTGTGGATTTATGAACTCATAGCACTTTAGAAATATCAAATTGTCTAAAAATGCACATTTTCCTTGCATTATCTTAGTGGAATTTATTGTTATTCAGTAATGTATGACTTGTCATTTCCTCATTTGGGGATTTTTGGGTTTTTTTTTTAAAGAGATCCTGGAATAATGGTTAGTCATTTCCTTTCCAGATCATTTTATAGATGAGGGACTAAGGCAAACATAATTAAGTTACTTGCCTAAAGTCACATAACTGGTACATATCTGAGGCTAGATTTGAACTAAGGAAAAGAGGCCTTTCTGGCTCTAGGCCTGTCACTTTATCCGCTATGCTACCTAGATGCCTTAACTCAGGAGATAGAATTTACTAAAATCTTAAGTATCCATGACAGAGGTAAATATGAGAATTCTCTACTCCTCTGTTACAAATAGCTAAAATAGTCATGTCTAATTTATATCTCACTGATGGAGAATGAGTTAGGAAAGAAGGTGGTTCACTTGAATAAATTTTCCAATAACTGAAATTCCTCTTTAAATTTCAGTTGAATTGTTTTCATTTATTTACTTTTCAACATATATCTATTATCAGTTATGAGTTCAAATTTGGCCTTAGATACTTTACTTCCTTATTAGAGTATTTTAAACATGACAATATTTTCATCACATCATCAGGATAATTTTTATGACCATTCAGAATTGTTCTATGCTTTAGTAGAGTGATGGTTTCTAGAAATATATAGAACTATTAATGTCTAAGGTGGAATGGTGGAGAAAATGTTTTCAATAATATCTGCATTCAAATCCTACTTCTAACACTTCATAGTGCCAAAAAAAACCTCAGTTTCCTTTTTCTGCATTGATAATAATACTCATAGTACCTCACTTAAAGAGTCATTATAAGGTTCAAATAAGATAATATACAAAAAAATATTTTGTCAACTTTAAGGCTAGATATAGATGTTAGATATTAAAAGTGCCAGACTTCAGGAGTATTATATGGTCTGGGCTTTTTTCCTTTTTTTTATTTCTTCTTGTCATCTGTCTCCTTTTGTTTTTACAAATCTGTATTCCTCTAGCAGCTTCCCTGCCCACTGTTTTATGTTGCTTTTTATCTACTGATAACAAATCTTGTTAAATCAGTAACATTATTTTACAACTATTATTAGCCAACAGGTTTCTGATAAAGACTGAGAATAGTCCCATACTTCTAAACCATAAAGTATTTGATTGGACTTTGTGACAGTCATTTCTTTTACTACCCAGAGGTCATTTTCACTTATATCTGGGTTTTTAAGTGTATCTTGTTTATGATAACCTAAGTGTTTAATGCTCATCCTTTGTGGCCCTTGTCCATATCATCTCAGAAAACTGCCCTACAATAGAGAACTGTGCAGTGTACTTCCTCTAGTTCAGAAGTCCCTAATCTTAATATCCTGAATACAAGAGTAATGTTGACTTTTCTGCTTCTAGTTTCTTAAATACTTTAGTATTATTTCATCACTGGGCTATTAAATTCAGTTGTTATTGTGCTGTCTTAATAACAGCATTTCACTTCTTTGGAGACCACTTAGCTTCTCTTTATTCATGTTTAATCCATACCAGTCACCTTTGGTCCCATGGAGCTGGTGACCAGGTGGGGACTGAGCAAGGGAATGTGGATCAGTGTGAATCCCTCACAACTTTCATATGAACAATTTACCATGTATAACAGAAAGCATGGAGTGACAGCACATTACATGGTTTTGAAGAGTGGCAATTGGATCTTTTCTGGACTCAGAATCAGGAAGGCCTTTATATCACTCCTGACACTTTCTCACTGTGTGATCACGGGCAAGTCCTTGAAGGTCTCTGAATTTCAGCCAACTTTTTATGGCAATAAGTTATAAGTGGGTTACAATTTTAACATTGCTACTCTTGAATCTCCCTTGGATTTTTAGTAGATGAATCCTTTTGTTTTATAGCAGATGTGGCATTCTCACTATTATTCTGCCTTATGGATGAAGTCTCCTTTTCTAATCGCAAAACAAAAAAACCTGAGCCTGAAAGAACTGCACAAGGTGGCTGGGGGATTGGTAAAGGTTAGAAATAAAACTGAGGTCTTTAGCTTTCTTGTTCCTGTAAACCAGTATTTTTTAAAGACTGTTTTTCACAGGTTTCTACAATTCCCAAAGGCTTCTCCAAATTACATAAGACAAGTTTCATTTAATTAGAAAATCACTCCATTATTTCTAGGTCCTGTCCTGCATATCATTAATATTTGGGCTTTTTGGGGATGAAAAATAATGCCAAAGTATCCCATAATCTCCAACTTGGCAAACTCCTGCTGGAAACTAACATCAGATTTCCTTTATATGAGTTAGTTTATGAAGGTAGACAACTCTCTGGCTCATTCTTTGTTAAAAATAACAAGGTTTGCAAAGTGTTTTGTGTAGATTATTTCATTTGAATCTTCTATGTGTTGATTGACATAATAATAAGGTTTTAATAAATTATTGTTGATTGATTGTGACAAATGTTTTATACAGATTCTGTCATTCTCATGAGGAAAGTTATGCTCAGAGAAAAAAATTATCCCTTGTCTTCAAGTTAGTGTCAGAGGCAAAATTTGAAGCCAGATTTATCCTGAGTCCAAATCTATTACTTCTTTCACTATCTCCAAGAGCTTTTTTTTTATTTGTTTTTGGACTCTCTTGGCAGAATCCAAATCATTAGGACATGTCCCTAAGAGATTTCCCATCACCCTTATTATTATATCTTTAATAACTAACCAATAAGTCACTTAACCAGTATTTATTAATACCTACCATGTATCAGCACTGTACTATGTGTTCAGAGTATGACTACAAAGAGGTAACAAAAATCCTTACTTTCATTGAGCTTATATTCCAAAGGAGGAGGCCAGTACATATAAAAATATAAAAGGTAACAAATTATAACTATATAATTTGGGAGGGAGGGTACTAACAATTTGGGTGATCAGGAAAGGCTTCATGCAAAGATGGTACTTGAACAGTATCTCAAAGGAAGAGAGAGATTCTGGGAGGCATACATAAGAAGGGAGAGAATTCTGGGGATAAGGGACAGTACAAAGACATGGAGATGTTTATGGAGTGATATGTGTGAGGAATAGAGAGAAAGACAATTTTTCTGGATGGCAAAAAGTGGGAGGGAGAGAAATGTCCAATTAGGTCGGAAAGATAAGTTATGGCCATGTTGTAGAGGGCTTTAAAAGCTGAACAAAATAATTTATATTTGATCTTAGAGGGAAAAGAAGACTATTAGAGGTTGTCGAATAGGGTAGCCAAATTGTTGGATCTGCACTTTGCCAAAGAAAAGGAAATTACTTCGGCAGCGGTATGTAGGATGGACTAGAGTGAAGACAGACAGATGAAGGGAGATCAGTTAGGAGGTTATTAAATTGACTTAGGAAAAGGGGTGAAGAGAGCCTGAGCTAAAGTGGTATCTATTAGTGAAAAGAAGAGGTTGGATGTAAGAAACATTTTGAAGGTAGCAATCACAAGATCTGGCAATTGATTATAAATGTGGTATGAAGGAGAGTGAAGAGGTAAGGCTTATGCCAAGCTAGGAAAGCCAAGGGGAAACAAAATGAATTCAGGTCTAAGCATGTTGAGTTTAAGATATCTCCAGGACATTCAATTTGATATGCCCAAAAGAAAATTGGTGATTTGTGACTGAAGCCAAGGAGAAGTAGGTATTGGATATGGAGATTTGGGAGTCATCTGTAGGGAGGTAATAGTTAAACCCCTATGAGCTAATGAAGTTAGTATATAGATAGGGCTAAGAGAATTAAACTCAAGACAGAACCTTATAGAGTTAGTTTTTGTGACCTTGACAATGTAATCAGTTACCATGCAGAAGAATGGGTATTTTGTTGTTTGATTATACTGGGAAAAATAAGGGAGAGAAAACTATCTCTTCAAGATTGGCACATACGATGGAATTTATATAGTCTTGAACTCAGGTCTTCCTGATTCAGGGGACAACTCTCTATTCCTCACATAGTGTAGAGATAAGAATTCTAGACTGAACCCCCTTTGCCCCCAGAAATACTGGACTTCTCTGACTTCAGTGCTACACTGAAATATATTGCCAGGAATATTTTTATGGTACAATTGAGGAATGCATCCAGATAATCAGATCCTGATGCCCAATTTCTTAGGCCAATAAACATTACAAGATCAAAGGACACTGAAATTTCCCTGTGGGTTTATGACAATTGTCCTGGAAAAAAGCTGTTGGCACATTTACACAGAAATATATTTTTGTTTTCCTCTTTTTTTCAGTGGGAACAGATTCAAAGGGAGGCAGCTTTTCAAAGTCCTGGTGCTTCTTTACATCCTGGGGAAAGTGAAGTTTAGTTGTTCTCAACACTATGACTACCTACTTGCTTTTTCTGTTCATTGTAGTATCACTGATGTTTATGCTTTGCAGCAAGAGTAGAAAGGCTCTTAATTCAGGAAAATAAATCATTTCTTGCTTCCTGTCCTATGAGATGACAAGAATAATTACCAAGAAACCAGTGGATTCCATCTATGCTTCTTCTTTAAGAATACTCACTTTCTCCCACTAATGGTGAATAGCACATATTCTTGGAAGTAACCAAAAAAAAAAACCAACCAATCTTGAGATGATCCATCTACAATCTCTACTCTCTCATTCTATCCTTACAAGTCAGATTATTTTGAAACAAACCTTTAATAAATCAGAAATCTATGATTGCATTAGTCCGGGTTCTTCCTTCACTCCTACAGACTGAGATATCTTTACAATGGGGAGAATTGTTTTAGAAAGATGCTATTACAGGAAAATTAATCTCCCCTCTCCCTTCACCTATGGTCAATCTGGTATGACTCTCAGAACTTAGTAAGGCTGGTGTCTGGGATAACAGACATACTTCCATCTTTCCATCTCTGGGCCTATGTTGATTTCCCATTTAGCTTGGTAGGTCAAATCAAAAAATAATTTCTGCTGACATAGTCTTTGACAAACCAAGATTCAAACTAGTTGACAAGAAATTTACTTTTTCTTGTTTTTGCAGGGCATTGGGGTTAAGTGACTTGCCCAAGGTCATACAGCTAGGTAATTATTAAGTGTCTGAGGTAGGACTAGAACTCAGGTCCTCTTGACTCCAGGGCCAGCACTCTATCCACTATGCGACCTAGCTGCCCCTGACATGAAATTTATGCCAATATTTAGAAATTTATTCATTGAAGCAGAAAAACATCCCAAGGGAGAGTCTCCATCTTGATAGTCATGTATTGAGGAAACTACCTCCACCATCTTGATCATCAATTCCTTTCAGATCTTGATGTAGACAACTTATGTCTCCAGCACCCAAGAGGTTTGGGAATAGCAGTATTCCATTCTTCCAACCTAGTGTCTGTCCCTTCTTTTGACTTGACCCTTAAACTAATCCTCCAAGGGAACAAACTTTGACCCACTTGTCACCACCCACCTACAATGCCTTGGATAGTTAGTTGTTAAGGATGGTCATAGAGATAAGTCCAAAATATTTTCGTAGTTATTTTATGTTTTTAAGGGCCATAAACTACTCTCTGTTGGCAAAATTCATCCATTTCCAATAATGACTGATAAAACAATAAATGACTTATAAAATGCTGTGTCCTATTATAATATTTCATCTATTAACAGCCCTAAGAAGCCAGTATCTCAGGCAATTACTCAAGGGTTCTATATTGGGCTGATCATCAGGTGGTACTCTAAAGTCTAGCTGGTCTAACTAATTAATTGAACATGCTTAAAAGGAAAACAAAATGAAATAAAACGAAAAACACCAACATTACCAGAACTGGGGAAGTAGGTTGATATATTTAATCAAAACAATAGATGGTATTCAAACCTTAAGCTTTACTATTTTTCTAAATGGCGTTTGCATGAAATGCCAATTTTAATCAGTCTTTTGGTTTTTCTTCTGGCTCTAAGAATCTCCCTGTATTTCTGACAATAATTTGTAATTCATTTATTACCCTATTTCATTGGGATTCTTCTTTGTCCCAATTTTTCTATAGGGGGAAACAAAACTAATTATCTACTTCAAAGCTGTGAGCAACTAGCACCTAGTGAGTTCTGAAATCTCACCTCCTCCTTCCACAAAGGTGATCGATCTGCAGTCATTTTCATCACAAAAGTTCATAGTCTGAGGCAGTCTATGTCTTGGATTCTCACATTTAGTTCCAAATTTTCCTAGGCCTATAGTGACCACCACCAAACTCCTTCATGGATACTTTATTGTTATAACAGGCAGCTAGATGAAGTCCTATTAGCTACCTCACCAGAATACAGGACTTTGGGTGTCCTCCTTAGGTGACTTCCAACAATTCCTCTCCTCTCTCAAGAAACAAAGATTTTCTTTTTTATTCAAATGTACCTCTCCAGGGGGATATCAGAAAGTTAACCTCAGGAACAATCCCATACTGAATATTTTCACTTTTTCCTACTTTTCAGTTCCCTTTTGTGTGTTGTTTGAAGGAAACCTTTCAGGGCAGGATCTATACATGCTTAGCACAGGGCCTGATATACAATAAGTTCTTTTTTTAAAGTATTTTAGGTTATTTTAAGTTTTTGCAAGGCAATGGGGTTAAGCGGCTTGCCCAAGGTCACACAGCTAGGTAATTATTAAGTGTATGAGGCTGGATTTGAACTCAGGTCCTCCTGATTCCGGTGCTGGTGCTCTATCCACTGTGCCACCTAGCTGCCCCTTAAAATAAGTTCTTAATAAATTTTGGTTGCCTTGCCTTATTTTGACACAATCCAACTTGACCCTTACAACTTTTCTCTGATACCTAATGGTGGAAGGAGAATATAGTGGCAAAGAAAAATATGGTCAAATAGGGGCTGCAGCTAAAATAGACATCTCCATGATGTATTTGATTGGTAACTGATATGGGCTAGTCATGAAGCAAGAGTAAAGGATGGATAGCTTGAGTATGGTGCTAGTTTTCATTCAATATTAAATTACCCAGGGACAGCCTCAAGCATGCTGAAGAGATCATATAAATTTAGGAAGGATATAGACAAGAATCAAAAAAAAGATGAAAAAGCAGAGATGGTTTGTAGGCAAGTATGTTATAGGGAAAGGAATGCTGAATCTGAAATCAGAGGATCAAGGTTCTAATTGTAGTTTTGCTATTACAATGGATGTGATCATGCTTAGGCTCTCTAAGCTTCCTTGAACTTCATTTTATCTTGAAAATTATGGGGTTGGAATTGAGTTCTTAACTTCCTTCTAAATATCTGCATTGATAGAAGCATACTTTTTTACACTACTGTTCTTGGGGTTTTGTTGGTATGCATAGTTTTACAACACGAATTATGTGGAAATATGACAACACAAGGACAATCTATATAAATTGCTTTTTTGTAAGGCAATGGGATAAGTGACTTGCTAAAAGTCACATAGCTTAGTAAGTATCAAGTGTCTAAGGCACAATTTGACAGGTACTTCTGACTCCAGAGCAAGTACTCTATCTACTGCATCATCTAGCTGCCCCTATAAATTGCTTTTCAAGGAGGAGGAAGGGGGAAGGAGAGAATTTGGAACTCAAAAATTTTGAAAATGAATATGAATAATTTTTGTTTACATGTAATTGTGAAAAAATAAAATAAAAATTAAATTTAAAAATATTTCATTGTTAGAGGAGTACACACTGATGAGATTATAAATCCTTTGAAGTATGGGGGACAGAGGAGGGAAACAAGCATTTTTTGTACCTGCTATGTGCCAGACATATGCTCAGTCTCCTCAAATAAAATCGCATTATTTTCACAAGCAACTCTGGGAGATAGGTGCTGTTATGACTCCCATTTTACAGTTGAGGAAACTGAGGCAGAGGGTATGCCAAGGTCACACAGCTAGCAACTTTCTGAAGCTGAATTTGAATGTAGGCCTTTCTGACTTCGGATCCAGGGCTCTAGTCACTGTGTCTGTCATCTAGCCACACACACACACACACGCACACACACACACACACACACACACACACACACACACACACACACACACATATATATATATATATATATACATATTTGTATATAGAGGGATGACTCTGCAATTCTTTTTGAGTGGTCAAAATTTACATATATACATTTGCACATTTATACACATATAATAGGAAGGTGGTACAGTAAATAGAGTTTTAGAAGGTGGTACAGTAAATAGAGGTTTAGATATATAAGTTCTCCTACTCATCTGTCTCTTCTTCATAAATATATCTTGTATGCATATATATTTTCATATGAAAATATAATATATATATATATATAAAATACTTAAAAGAAGAGTTAAAAGTTATTTATCAGGGAAGGGAAAAATCATTTCATGTCAATGAAGTCTTCATAGAAGTGCCATTTGCAGTCTACTTGGAAAGATAACATTTTAATAGATAGAGAATATTAGGAGAACTTTTTAATAGGTGGAATATATCATAATAATATAAAGAGCTGAGAGATAGGAACATTTTTTATGGAGGAACATTGTGATCAGAAGTGTGGAAATGGAAAAGAATGGAATATGTGTGTGTGTTTGTGTGTGTATGTGTGTGTGGGGGGGATGGTGTGGGGGTGGGGATAGCAAGATGGTGCTGAATGATCCACTTTATCTGAGTCACAGCATATGCAAAAGAGACTAGTGTGTGAAGCTGGATCAGATAAGGAGCCAGATTGTAAAGGATCTTGGATAGGAGGCCAACATGAAGGATCTTTTTTAATTTGGTGAATAATTGATGATGATGATGATGATGATGATGATGAGAATAATTCACATTTATTTGGCACTTAAAATTTTTCAAATTGCCTTACACATATTTTCTTATGTCATAATAATTCTGTGAGACAGTTAGTAGTACAGTGGATAGAGAGGTAGGCGTGAAGTCAGGAAGACCAGAGCTGAAATTTGACCTTAGATACTTAACTATCTTTGTGACCCTGGGCTAATCACTTGATCTCTATGTGCCTCAGTTTCCTGATCTGTAAAATGGGGATAATCAGCCTCTATGTTCCAGGATTGTTGTGAGGACCAAATGAGATGATATTTCTAAAGTGCTTAACATGATGAATTGACACATAATAGACACTTAATAAATGCTTGTGTCTTTTTTCTTTCCTTTCCTTTGTAATAGATAGCTTTATTATTATTATTATTTTTGGGGTTATTATTACTGTTAACATCCATTTTTTTAGGTTTTTTTTTTTGCAAGGCAAACGGGGTTAAGTGGCTTGCCCAAGGCCACTCAGCTAGGTAATTATTAAGTGTCTGAGACCAGATTTGAACCCAGGTACTCCTGACTCCAAGGCCGGTGCTTTATCTACTACGCTACCTAGCTACCCCTGTTAACAGATCCATTTTGCAGATGATGAAAATGAGTCTGATGGAGGTTAAATCATTTGTTCAAATTCACATATTTAATATGACTTTGGGTCCAGTATTCTATCCACTTTTTCTTGTTCGTCATGGAAATTTTGCAGATTTCTGAGCAAGGATGTTGTGATAATCCCTTGGCATTAGGACAAACAATGTAGCAGCATTATGTAGAATGGATTTCTAGCTCTCATAACTTGATTAGGATTAGATTGATTAGAAAATAGAGTTGACCTCTCTCGCAAGAATTGAGTTCGTTGATCTAGAAACTGTGCTTTTCATATTGCAATGTTTGAAAGCCGCAGAGAGTTTCTTGGTGTGATACAGGATTGTAGATAAATGCGAATGAATTTCCCTTGCCCCTTTAGAGCAAGCAAATAAATCAAGTCAGTGCACATGTGCAGGCTGGGGAGGAAAGACAGAAGCAATGGGCCAGGAGAAAACTTATCTCTTGGGCATGGATTGGCAGTTAGAATTTGCAAGTCTCCTGGCAATACCAAATCTGAATCTCTATGAAACTGAAACAAATGTACATGAGTGCTACCAAGTAGAAAAGTCTGAAAAGCATAGATCTAAAAGAATCCCTGACTTCTACAACTATAAAAAAATGAAAACTTGGATTCATAAGAATGAGAATTTGGTTCTGTATAGGGGAATCTGATCCCTAAGGTTTATGATTAATTTGACAGTCTGCTGCATTATTAAAAAGAGAAGTGTTTGAATGCAAGATAATTTTAATGGAAATGAAAAAAAATCACAAGTGCTTGATTGAGGTTATTTCCTCAACAAGTCCTACAGTTTCAAATAGACAAAATATTATCCTGGAAAGAGTATTGGATTTAGAATGAAAGGGTTCCAATCCTAGCCATGTGGCATCAAGCAAGTTACTTTACATCTCTGGTTCTAATCTCTGAAATGAAGGGACTGGATTAGATGGTTGCCAAAGTCCCTTCTAGCTCTTTGAGTTGTTATGTTGGTTTCTGTGATATATTAAGGATTTCACGATCACTGCCAACCTTTATTGGGTTGTCAAATAGATTTACTGAATAATGCTTGTTGTTCAGCCTATATGTAATTGGATGGATAACCCAGAAAACTAGTCTATCCTTACATTTGTTTTGGACAGTTATTGAGAATGGACAAGGACCTGGACCCAGAACTCACTGTGGAGAGGTTGGACTTGATTGGAAAACTGTAATGTTTTTAATGACCCAAAACTTTTCCCTGGAACAAGATGGAAGCCCATTTAAAAATTTTTTTAACAACAGTCTTCTTCTAATAATGTCTTGTGGCAGAGAATCATGTAAAACTTTGACTTCCAAAGAATTCAAATCAAAGGTCACCTAAGGGCAAACTTCAAGGCAATGATCAAAATAAGAATAGAGAGCCTCATAGTGAAACAACTCCAATACTCATATTACTGATGAAGAGTTACATACAAGAGATGCCATTAAAGATTTCATCAGAGAAATTTATGATTGGAAAAGTGGGTGCTCAGGTAGTATGGGAAAAGAAAGGGATAATGGGTGTCTTGCCTGAATTTGTCATTGGTATCCATGTCATATCAAGAGAGCTAATTCACAATTGTGGTTTGGCTCCATGTAGAGAATTTATAAGATGTCATGAATGAATATGACCCAGGTTGAAACAGATTGTGAACTATATTGTTGGACAGAATGTCCACAACAATAGGACCTCATCTCCATTGAAATTTCAATAGAATAAAGATTGCAGCATCAGAGGATGTTGGATCTAAAGGTAAAAGGTACCTCTAAGGCAATCAAGTCCAGTCCTCTCATTTTATAAATGAGAAAACCAAGGCTACAGGCATTAAGTGATCAGAACAAGATCACACAAGAGAAAGCATCACATGTGGAATTTGAACACAAATCCTTTGCCTCCAGAGCTAGAAGGCAGGGCCATCAGATGTCATTGAAGGAGAATACTGAATTCTTCTCTTGGTGCTTATTATTTGGTAAATCCCAAAAGGAAAGGGCACATTTTGACAGCCTTAGAATTCAACTTTATCACATTGCTGAAGATAAGCATCATTTGAGAAAGAGCTCACACAGAGATATCAATGACTCAACCTCTGTGAATCTGTTAGAAAGAGAACATAATTTTTTTTAATGCAAACTTGGAAATTGTTGGGGGATGAATGTAAAAAGTGAATCATATTCTCTCTCATTCTCTTTGCTGAAATCCAAATTTGGGTATAATCATTGGATAAATATAGATTAATTTTATTAAACTAGGAAAGGACCACTGTCTCCTATGACTAGAATCCATGACCTCTTTTCTGCAAAGTGTCCAATACCTTGCAAAGTTATTTGTCAGCCCAGGTTAGCTGAGGATTCTGCAGGGTTGAATCTGATAAACATCTGGAAATCCAGGTGCTTGCCACTTAAAATGTCTGGCACATAAGTGTTCCTTCATCACATTAGCCTGTCACATTATTATTTTGCTTAATGATACTGTCATTATCACATTCACTTGAGTGACAAAATGCCAGATTCATGCTCATCAATTTTCTGCTTTTCTCTTCCAAATCAGAGGGCTTTTTTAATCCATTGAATTAGTGCAGTTAGCTAATACAGCACAGAGAATGATGTTTTAGCTGTGATATTCAGAAATTATATGTCATCTTAGGCCATTCCTGTAATTCAAATATTAAACTTAGCTGTGCTTCTAGGATATAGCCATTTAAACTGGAATCATCCTGAATGTAATTATACATATCAAGTTAAATATTTAAATGTGAAATTTTTAAGCATGAAAATGACTAGGAAAAGTAAATGTATTTTAGGATGGAAGGTTAAAGTAATAATTCATAGGCTATCAACTCACTGCCTATTAACCTATATAAAACTCAATTCAATTTACTACTATCTTGATTTAATGTTTAAAATTAGTTCTCCATCTGCTTCAAATGTATTTTGACTGCACGCAAATACTTCTACTAATGAACCTCATGAAAATCACATGATAAACTGGGCTGTTGGTGGAAAAAGTTATCTAATTATTAAGCAGATGGTTTGTGAAGACTTAGAAAAAAACAAATGGAATTTAAAGCTTTCATAGATTCATAAGATAATATTTAGTCTAAACTATTATCTACCCTTGCTTTCTGACTCCCCTCCCTTCCCCATTTCTTTTCATAGGGCATGATGCAAACATTAAATCATTCAAATGATAATAGTGCATGTTACTATATCCTTTTAAGGATTACAAAGCATTTTTTCTTACAACAATATTGGACAAAGGTTAATGAAAGCTGTATTATTCCAGTTTTACAGATGAGGAAACTAAAGTTCTGGGCAGTTAATGTGACTTGCCTAAGATCACAGACAGAGCAAAGATTCAAAAAGTTTTTTTTCCATTCAATATGTTACCTTTTGTCTTACATTAAGGATATAAAGGAGGTAGAATAAAACAACTTCTGTAGTAAAAAACACTTTTTTCTTAGAGATTAAATGGATGAATGTTCTAAAGTGTTACAAGATCCAAGTTTTGAATATCAGTGATAAATTTTGACTCTGACATTTCTATATCAAATATTTTTTAAAAACTTGGTCAATCATACATGTAAGCATTCACTATATTTTCTTTATACATATCAATGGAACCAAGGTGCACATTATTATGAAATATCATTTTATAGGTAAGACAAAAGAATTACACTCTCTAGAAAGGTTTTCTTTCTTCATTACTATGGAAAGGGCTCTGGAGGCAAAGGACTTGTGTTCAAATTCCACATGTGATGCTTACTCCTTGTGTGATGTTGTTCCAATCATTTAATGCCTGTAGGCCTTGGTTTTCTCATTTATAAAATAAGAGACCTGGGCTTAATTCCCTTTGGGGTTTTAGTATTTCCGTTCCAAGTGAACAATTTTGACCCATATTTTCTCAATGAATTTTTTTTCCTTTTTAATTAGATTAAAATTTTTCTGTTTCTCACTGAATAGTCAATCATTAATACTATAGACAAGGAAGTGATCTAGCTAACTTCAAAATTTCTGCTGTTCTCTGTGTGGTACCATCCAATGTCAAAAACAAAGCAAATATTTTATTGAGTGCCAGACATCACGTTAGGCAGTGTGGGAATGTACAAATGAAATACAAGTTATTGATCAGTTTTAGTTTGATATTTAACACATTAGATCTGAGAGTCAGAAGAATCTTGATAGTTTAGATTTATTATGTTTGACTTCAGAGTCTGAACCAGAAACAACAGGTAAAAGTTACTTAATGATGGGAGGGGAGGAAGTCCCTAAAAGCTGAAGTCGTCAAAAAATAGAATGGACTGCATGAGGAGGTGGTGTTCCCTTCTTTGGAAGTACTCAATAAGGATTAATTGATCACATATTTATATAAAAGTAGTAATTCCTTATGTGTATTGGTTGGACTAGCTGGTCTTGGAGATCCTTTGCACCTCCCCAGACTTGTGAATTCTGTGAAGATGACTGTGAATATTAATCCCTGACTGTAAGCCAGACTTTCCCTCTTCCTTATCTTGTTGCTATGTCATTTCAGTTGTGTCCAACACTTTGTAACCCCATTGGGGGTTTTCTTGGCAGAGATGCTGAAGTGGTTTGCCATTTTCTTCTCCAACTCATTTTACACATGAGAAAAGTGAAGCAGATAGGATCAAAGTGACTTGCCAAGGATCACACAGGTGATAAGTGTCTGAGGTTGGATTTGAACTCAGGATTTCCTGACTTCCCAGCACTCTATCTTCTATACCACCTAACTCCTTCCTTAACCAATATTGAATTATCAGATTTTTGTCATTTTCATGTGATTTAACTGAGCTTTAATGCAGATAATCAAAGATGTATGCCATATGAATAAAAGGTAGATATATCTTTCAGTCAAATGAAAGAAAAAAGGTCCCATCAAATTTTTAAAAGCTCGTTGATTGAGAATGTAATCAAAGCCATTCATAATGATTTGAGTCATTCCCATTTTCACTTATTCATTTGATAAACATTGATGTTGTTCAGTTTAGATGTGGACCTTCCCTTCCCCACTCCCATATGCTGTTGTTAATCATTCCTTTCAGTTATGTATGACTCTTCATGACCTCATTTGGGTTTTCTTGACAATGATACTGGAGTGGTATGCCATTTCCTTCTCCAGTTCATTTTACAAATGAGGAAACTGAAGCACATGGTTTTAAGTTACTTGACCAGAGTCACACAGCCAGGATGTGTCAGAGGTGAGATTCAAATTTAGATCTACCTGACTCCAAGGCTATTATGTCTTCATCCACTATGTAATGTTGTCTCTCATGCATGTGCTTGTGTGAGTACATACATATAAATGTGTAGATGCAGGAGAATGAAATCAATATTTGGTTACCTATTATATTGGGGCAGATTATGTACCAACATATGTATTGTTAAAAGTCAGTTAAATGCTATACCTATTTGAGAAGTGATCACTCTCGGCTTAAGGGAACTAAGGAAGATTTAATGAAGAATGTAAAATCTGAGTTTAGGCTGGAGGGATTTTTTTCACATGTGGAGATTTATTTAAAATGGGGCAACTGGTATATGATATCTAACATTACAGAATCTAAAACAAGTATAATACTTGGAACTAAACATAGTAAAGGAATAAAATTTTTAAGAATTTTTTTTATTTATGGAAGAGCAGACCAATGAATTGCATATATGATTAAAAAAAGAAAAAACTGAAAATCCCCAATTAAACACTAAATTCAAAATCCTAATAATTAAAGATGAGATTAATAAAATTAAGGTTAAAATAACCCACTGCATTAATAAATAAAACTAGACTAGGAGCTGGTTTTATGGGAAAAAAAATTGATTTCAAAGAGAGGGATTTTGTTGGCAGAGATGGGAAGTCTTTTAGGGTGGTGTGTAGATTAACAATATTAATATAGGTAAGAGAATGAATAAGGATTAATTTAATTTGTTTGGAACAGAGTAAGAAGGGCAATGGTATTACAAAGGCTGAAAATTTCTCTGATGAAGATCTCACATCTGAGACATATTAGAAACTGATTCAAGTGTATATAAAACTAAGAGCTATTCCCCAATAGAGGATGGTCAAAGGAAGATGAAAAGGCACTTTTCAAATAAGCAATTCTAGCCATCAACAGCTATGTTAAAGAAAAATCCTGTCATTAATAATGAGAAAAAAATGCAATCTATATCAACTTTGAGTTTCTACCTTGTATCTATCATACTGTCAAAAATGACAAAGAAGAACATGAGAATTGGAGGGGCTGTGGGAAAAGAGAAACCTTAGAGCACCATTGGTAGAGCTGTGAATGAGGAGTATCCAGAAGGATAGGACAATAAATAATGCCTGATAATGCAGAATGGTCTTCAAGGATAAGGGCTTTTTAAAAAAAAATCTACTGAATTTAGTGAAAGGGAAGTAGCATACTTGAGAATTTCATTGTTTTGTAAGGAAAGTCACAAGAGGTTGAGAAAATGTGGTGAGGTATCAGTTAGTGAATGAATGTTGACTTTTTTAAAAAAATTTATAATGGAAGAAAAGAGAAATTGGGAGATCACTTGAGAGGACAAACTAAAATTCAAACTCAGGTCTCATGAATATATGTTCATTTTCTCTCTCCATTTTCTTTCTACTTTGTTTCTACCTTCAAAGAACATCATGGTGGCCCTACTTCCCCCTTTTCAGCTTTCTTTTATGAATTTTTCTTCTCCTAATAGAATGGAAACTCCTTGAGGGGAAAGATTATTCTTATTTTTCTTATGTCCCTAGAGCTTAGCATAAAATATTACATGTTGTTCAATCATTCAGTTGTGTCCAATTCTTTGTGATCCCATGGACTATAACACATGAGATCTTTCTATCCCCTCCCATTATCTCCCAAAGTCTATTCAAATTCTTGTTCATGGTTTCCATGAAATTAAATAAAATTTATTGAATTGAACTGAATTGAATAAATTTAGCATGCCAGTTTCATCACTTCTTTGATTAAATCACACTGCTTCTGTCTGTGTGTATTGTTGGTTGGTTTATAAAACAGGGCATTTGATGTATAAGACTAATAAGAGGTCTCTTCTGTATATGAGAAGATCATCTGAGATCTGTTGATAAAGACAACAAAGAGATAACTTTGTTTGGAAAGACCTTGGGTTAATTCATATCAAGAGTCATAAAACATGGAGACAAATACTTTCCAATGGTATTGCCACTGTCCTGGAGGATGTCCAGAATAAGGTCCAAATGGAAGAGGGTTTGTTGAATTGAGAGCAAATGACAAAGCCAGCATTTACCCATTCTGTTTGCCCAAATAGGGCAAAGAGAACAGTCTTCTTCACTAACCATGATTCCATATTGTCTTTTAAAAATCCTCACTTTGTGTCTGACCTTGAGCTGTAGGGGGAAAAGAGCATTGTCCAGTGGGTGTTAAAAAGAGACAAGTGTTTCTATCGAAGTAGGGTGACAGTGCTGAATACACACAAAGGTTGCCAAGGCAGAGATCAAACAATTGCTACCTTTATCTGCCAGGGCCTTTTAAATGGTACAGCTGACCTTTATCAACTGAGTTTCTTTTAATGGCCTGGATTTCTTTTGAATATCTCTACTTTACTGTCATCTATTTAGTGTTAGGACAAACATCATAGCAGTTCAGTTTCTGTAATCAGTTTACACAATTTTTTTCTCATTTCCTATCCATTTCTTTAAGCTTCAGGAGGTGTGGCTCAGGTCTCTTCCATTCAGGAAATCTCTCTACAGGTGACCAGCTGCAGGTATTAAAATAAACATAACAATTCACACATACCCTTTGTGATCTGAAAGAGACTGAAGTGAGAATCACTGCCCCAGCAGCAGTTTATAAAAGACCAAAATCAAATGAGGTTACAAATTAGTCCACCCTGAAAATAGTTACTTTCAAATCTCAGATAGTCCACTGACTTCTTGCTTTGCTTTTATTTTTTACTCTCAGGATATGAGAACCTCTGCAGTCTATTTTTAAAATCTTCTGGGTTTGGGTTGGGGGGGGTGGGCAAGAGGATTATGTAGGAAAGTTGCTTTCTTGAAAGTTATTAGAGTTTAAATGGCAGGATGTTGATTCTCTTCCATTTTTGTGGATTACTAATACATGAAAATTAAATGTCTTTATAAGAACATCAAATATACAAGGATCCCACGCTTAGCATTTTGTGAAATTCTAATTAATTCTCATTTGTTAAGACTTGGGATAAACAGGTTCTTCAGGTTCTGGTAAAGAAAAATGCAACAACACATTTGATAATTTTATCCATCTTCTGTTCAGTCATTTCAGTTGTGTCCAGTTGGTGACCCATTGAGATTTTTTTTTTTTTTGGCAAAGATATTGGAGTGGTTTACCATTTCCTCTCCCAATTCATTTTACAGAACTTAGGGAATAGGGTTAGGTTGCCCAGCGTCACAAAGTTTATAAATATCTGAGGCTGGGTTTGATCTCATGAATATCAGTCTTTCTGTTTCCAAGTATTCTATCCCCTGGGCCAGCTAGCTACCCCATTAATCATCTTAGCATTTGCTTATTCCTTTATCTAAGATATCAGTATGAGAAAAAAGATAGGCTTTGGTTTTTGTTTTAAATCTAGCAGCTGCTTTCTGGTTTCTTTGGGATTTAGAAGCTCAGATGCCCTAGTATGGGGTACAGAAAGGTAAAAAAAAAGATTGCTTTGCTCTCTCACAAGGATTGGGCATGAGTAATGCCTATCTTATTTAAAAGGTCATCCAGTTAAGTTTAAGCAACTAGTCTGGATTCATTCCCTTCCATTCATCTGGACACAGGCTCTGGTGTCTCCAGGCATTCCTACCCCCTGCAGAGAACAGAACAGTATCCCAACAACTCTAGGTATGCCAGAATGATGTGGCTATCTCTCAGTGCCACCCTTATCTCCCTTATAAAATAAAGCTGAACAGTTGGCTCAGGATGACATAGAAGCAGGATTACAACTCAACTTCTGGTCTTTTTATTTAACTCACAAAACCAAATTATTCCCCTTCCTGGGCTGATGCATCTGCATCTGTGTCATCATCATCATAATCATAGCTAACATTTATGTAGCTCAGATTTGCCAAGTGCTTTATATGCATGCTGTCTTTTACTCTTTAAAACAATACTCTGAAGTAAGTAGTATATGTAGTTTTATCTCCATCTTGCAAATTGGAAAACTGGTACCTTGGTCTTTTTTGCAGAATGGAATAGACTATATGAGAAATAATAATCTGCTTTTGAGAACTGGAAGTAGAACCAGAGTTGTACCCCAAGAACAAACATGATAACAGAGTGGAAGAGGGCACACAAAATGGAAACAATAATTCTCTCCGGGAGGTGAATCTGCTCTCCAGTAAAACTCTATTTCCACATGGTCACTTCCTTGCTGTGTGCATAGGCTGCTAAACTCTCCAAGGATCCTTGGCTTATGTCTTCTTTCTATCATGATAGGGTGGACTCCATTCTATGTTCTCATACTTCTGGAATGCCTGGCATGGGAAACATTTTGGATACACAAGATCAGTTGAGGGGATCAGCCCCCAAAAAATAAAAAGGGAGTTTTTTGATGCAACCACCTCACCATCAGTCCCAAAGTAAATGCCACCCTGGGCTCCCTTTGATCTCTACCTAGCCTGTGACTTTCTTTTCTAGTGCATCCTCTACAACCATCCTATCTTGTGGTGTAGGCTGAAGATCACTGGCTTAAGAGGACCTGAATTTGAATCTTGGTTCTGTTCTTGACTACTATGTGAACTTGGGCAGATTTTGTCACTT
Source organism: Macrotis lagotis (assembly GCF_037893015.1). Classification (NCBI taxonomy): domain Eukaryota; kingdom Metazoa; phylum Chordata; class Mammalia; order Peramelemorphia; family Peramelidae; genus Macrotis; species Macrotis lagotis. The sequence continues at coordinate 128,854,290 of NC_133664.1, forward strand.
CTTTGGGCTTCAGTTTTCTTATAGTATACCACCTTTTGGACATCTTGGTTTCTCAGGTTCTTGGTCTCCTCAGTTTCTATGATCTATATCTCCAATTGACTCCTTTGCTTGGTTTGGGTCAGCTGCCTGACCCTAGCTTCTGAAACTTTTTTGGAGCCTTAAAGAAAAAGGTCAGTTTAGTGTACTCTGTAGTAGGAACATGTTATGATATTTTGTTGTTGTTGAATCATTTTCAGTCATGTCTGACTCTTAATAACTCCTTTTGGAGTCTTTTCTTGGCAGTTTACCATTTCCTTCTCCAGTTCATTTTACAGATGAAGAAACTGAGGCAAAAAGAGTCAAGTGACTGACCCAGGGTCACACAACTAGGGTGTGGATTTGAACTCAGGAACATGAATCTTCCTGACTCCGGATCTGCCACTTTATCCATTGTATCACCTAGCTACCCATATACTACAAAATAGCAAGATTTAAATAGGAACAAGAGAATGGAAATGATTCTTTACAAAGGCTTAACCCTCATACTATTTAAAACATTGAGTTGTCATAATGTGGCTAATATAATGAATGCAATCTCATTTACAAAATGATGCCTACATGTGTACCCTTTCAGGGGCAAGACTATTGCACAAAGTTCTGTAGGAGAAGGAATAAACAATTATATAGAGTCTATTATATGCTAAATATTATGTTAAGCATTTTTTTTAAACAAATGTGATCTCATGTGATTCTCAGAACAACCCTGTGAGGTAGAAGCTACTAATTATCTCTATTTTACAGATGAGGAAACTGAGGCAACAGTTTAAATTATTTTTCAATTCAATAAACATTTATTAAATGCTTACCATGTCCCAAGCACTGAGAATACAAAAAAAGGAAAAAAGACAATTTCTGCCTTTAAATCATGCCCAGAGTCACATAACTAGTGTCTGTGGTCAGATAAGAATTTTTCCTGACTCCAAGTCCTGTAGTCACTGCTCTATCCAGATACCTGGTAGATGAGGTAGTAGAAAGAGGACTGTATTTGGAGTCAAAGGTAATTTGAGTTCAGGCTCTGTGATTTATTATGTGGGTGGCCCTGAGCAAATTTTTTTATTAATATTTTGTTTTCCAATTATATAAAATAGTTGTTTATCCCTATCATTTTTGGTAAGTTTTGAATTTTACAATTTTCCCACCACCCTTCCTATGCCCCTCAGAGTAGGCAGTCTGATAATTTTTACATTGTTTCCATGCTATACATTGATCAAAATTGAATGTGTTGAGAGAAAATCATATCCATGAGGAGAAAATAAAATATTAGAGATAGCAAAATTATGTAGTACATAAGACACTTTAAAAAAAATTGGAGGTAATAAACTCCACAATTCTTTCTCTAGATAAAGATGATATTCTCCATCACAGCTTCCCCCAAATTGTCCCTGATTATTACATTGATGTAATGAACAAGTCCATTAAGGTTGATTACCACCCCCATGTTGCTGCTACAGTATACAATATTCTTCTGGTTCTGCTCATCTCCCTCAGTATCAGTTCATGCAAATCTTTACAGGCTTCTCTGAAATCCCATCCATCTTGATTTCTAATAGAACAATAGTGTTCCATGACATACATGTGCCATAATTTGTTGAGCCCCTCCCCAATTGATGGATAGTCACTCAATTTCCAATTCTTTGCTACCACAAACACAGCAGAAGAGAAGGTATATAAGCCCATGTTCTGAATTAGTGAAAGAATTACTATTATGGATGAGACTATATAATGGAAGCAAGTCTCTTGAATCTTGATTTTATGGTCCTCTTAATAAACCCCAACATTTGCTAAGCTCTAGAGTATGAGTAAGACAGAGTTGTGGCAGAAATCAACATGATGTCATTTGAGGACAAATACAAGACTATGATATCCACCTATTATCATGAGGTCAGAAATTCTTGATTAGGGAATCATACTTCTATTCTGGCAAGAAACTTTTGTTAAAATGCAATTAGACCCTAGAAGGCATAATTCATTAAGTTTTTGTCTTTTATCTTAGAATGAAACGGTTTACTGTAATTGAAGTTTTTTCTCTTTTTTTTTGCTGAAAGGAACAATATTTTGTCTATTTTTTCTTAAAATGTTTCAGTGCTATTGAGATCTAAAAAATAAGAAAAATAAAAAATAAGAGGGTAAAAAGAAAGCTCTGAAGTATAATCTATGTGGCCTTCATAAGGAAGCCCTGAACTCTGAAGATTAGTAAATTGTAGAGAGGAAAAATGTCAACATCATAACACCTACTCTCTGAAGAATAGTAAGCCTAGGGACCAGACAGGTAGGCCAAAGTCTTCATTAGTTCCCTATACTTAAGGGTATAAATGTCTCTGGGGATTCATATATATATATATATATCTTTAGATTAAATGGTTGTCCAATGAAGTATTGCAAAGGAAACTAATTATAATGAAATACAGTTATCAAACTTAAAAAAAATGATTTCACCAGCCCAGGATTAAGAGTCTAATGTTTAGACCCATGTCAATGAAAGCAGTAATGTGATTTACTTCAACATTACCCTCCAGTATTTGCCCTGAAATTTATTTTCTCTAAAGATTAATTGTGACCTTGAATAATACAAAGTTCAATTTAGTGCAAATTATGAACTGCACATTAATTCAACTCAAAATTCAATCAATACATTGAGTTTGTGCTACTTGAGACTTTTGACATATATTTTGTGTGCTCAGTCTATGCTTAACTATCATCAATTGATATGTATCATATTACAGTTTTTAAAAAACTGTTTTTTAAAAAAGATTCCTTAACACAATGGACAAAATGAATAATATCTTAGAAAGAAACATTGCCAGGCCCCAAAAGAAGAGACTTATCATTACATTAGAAGAAAATTTTGACGTGATTGAATAGCATTGACATAGTTATAGTAACTCTAGAAATAGAATGAAATGTTGAGATTCCTGAATCTATGTTATGGAATACCATAAAACATGATGCCAGAATAAAAGAAAAAAAGGCAATTGCATCATTTTTTTTTCAAATAATGCTAAAGAATAGAATTGTTACAGTGATAGAAATGGAGAATCTTTTAATTATACACATATGGATTCAAAAAAATATTTCTTTTAGCAGAGCAGCAACTTAGACAAAACATTTAAGATAATTTAAGAAAGTGAAAGAAAATGGAAATGAAATGAATTATATGCTATAGGAGATGTCTAGTTCAATCCCTTTAAAATTGGGGTTTAGTTATATAATGCTAAAATTACCAAAATGGTACCAGGGCTGATGAAGACACAATACCTAGATATTTTGATGTTTTGAAAAAAATCATGGAAGAAAATGGATAGATTGATCAAAAAATGTTGTACTATGAATGAAACAGTTTTATTCTAGAAAAGTATGATGTCTAGAACTTGTATTTCTCTTTATTTATTTTGCAAATGTATGTAAAGATAATTTTTGACATTCATTTTTATATTTTCCCTCCCCCTGACTTAAAATAACAATTAATCTGGTATAGGTTTACATGCTCAATCATATTATACATATTTCCTTATTATTAATTATTATATTATCATTATAGCCATTCTGAAAGAAGAATCAGAACAAAAAGGGAAAAAGCATGAGAAAGAAAAAAAACAAATTTTTCGAAAGTGAAAATAGTATCCTTTGATCTGCTTTCAGACTCCATAGCTCTTTCTATGGATATGGATAGCATTTTCCATTTGATCACAGTATTGTTGAGAAGAGCAAATTCTCTTGCATCCAATGATACGACTACTGGATCTGTATCCTGAAGATATCATGAGAAATAGTAAAAATTCCACATGTACAAAATTGCAGTTCTTTTTTTATAGTGACAAACAATTGGAAATTGAGGGGATGTCCATCAATTGGGAAAAGTCTGAACAAATTGTATGTGTGTGATGGAACACTATTGTTCTATAAGAAATTATGAAGGACAGGACTTCAAAAAGATTTGGAAAGATTTACATGAATTGTTGCCAAGTAAAATGAGCAGAACTAGAAGGACATTATACACAATAACAACAACATGGACTGATGATCAACCATGATGGGCTTGTTCATTTTAGCAACACAATAATCAAAGACAATTTTAAGGGATTTGTATTGGAAAATACCATCCATATCCAGAGAAGGAACTGTGGAGTTTAAATGAAGACAAAAGCTTATTATCTTCCATTTTAAAAGTTATTTTATGTATTATGTCATTTTGTTCTCTCTAATGTTTTCTTTCATCCTTTTGGATTTGATTCTTCTCTCATAACTTATTCAATATCGATATATGTTTAGTATGGTTACAAATGTAAAGCCTTTATCAGATTGCTTTCTGTTAGGGGGAGGAGGTAAAATACAAGGTTTTATAATATAAAACCTTGCCAAAAAATGATCGTTAAACTACTATTGTTTGTAGTAGGAAAAAAATAAAATATTTATATATAAAACAAAGAAGAAACTGAGCTCAATATCCTCATGTATCATTTCAACCATATCTTGGTATAGGGTGTAAGATGTTGGTCTCTGCCTAGATTCTGCTATACTTTTTTCCAGTTTTCCCAGCAGTTTTTTTTTTGGTTAGATAGTGAGTTTATATCACAGAAGCTCAAGGCTTATCGAATAGTATATTATTATAGTTATTTACTATGGTGTCCTGTGAACCTAACCTGTTTCACTGATCCGCCACTCTATTTCTTAGCCAGTAGTAAATAATTTTGGTATTTGTTACTTTAAAATATAGTTTTTAGATTGGTACAAAAGTGCCTTCCTTTGTATTTTTCATCAATTCCCTTGATATTCTTATTTTATTCTTCCAGATAATTTTTTTTATTATTTTTCTCTTGCCCTAGAAAAATAATTTTTTCAAGTTTGATTGGTATGGCACTGGATAAATAGATTAATTTAGGTAAACAAGTTATGTTTTTATCATATTAGCTTGGTCTACTATGAGCAGTTGATATTTTCCAAGGCATTTAGATATGACTTTATTTGTATGAAAAGTGTTTTGTAATTATATTCATATAGTTCCTGGGTTTGTGTTGGCAGATAGACTCCCAAATATTTCATATTGTCTGTAGTTATTTTGAATGGAATTTCTCCTTCTATCTCAGCTGGGTTTTGTTGGTAATAAATAGAAATGTTGATGATTTATGTGTATTTATTTAATATCCTGCAACTCTGATAAAGCTGTTGCTTAAAGTAGTTTTTTTAGTTGACTCATTATATCATTATATTCAATGATCATTTATATCATTATATACAATTATACCATTATATCATCTGCAAAGAGTGATAGTTTTGTTTCCTGTTGCCTGTTCTAATTCCTTTAATTCTTTTTCTTCTTTTATTGCTAAAACTAACATTTCTAGTACAATATTGAATAATAGTGATGATACTAGGCATCCTTGTTTCACCCCTGATCCTGTTGGGAAGGCTTAGCTTATTCCCATCACATGTAATGTTTGCTGTTGGTTTTAGACAGATATTGCTTATCAGTATAAGGAAAAATCCATTTATTCCTCTTAATAGGAAAGGGTTGTATTTCATCAAAAGCTTTTCAGCATCTATTGAGATAATAATATGATTTTCACTAATTTTATTATTGATATGGTCAATTATGGTGATTATTTCCTAATATTGAACCAGTCCTACATTCCTGGTATAAATTCCACTGAGTCATAGCATATTATCCTTGCAATAGCTTGCTGTAATCTCTTTGCCAATATTTTATTTCAATTTTTTATATCAATATTCATTAGGGAAAATTGGTTTTTAGTTTTTTTTTCCCCTTGGTTTTGGCCTTCTTGATTTAAGTATCAGCATCATATTGGTGTCATAAAAAAATTTTTGTTGGACCCCTTCTTCACCTATTTTTTACAAATAGTTTATGTAGCATTGGAGTTAATTGTTTGTTAAGTATTTGGTAGCTTTCACTTGTGAATCCATCAGTCCCATGGAGATTTTTTTCTTAGGGATTTTATTGATAGCTTGTTCAATTTCTTTTTCTGAAATTAAATTATTTAAGTATTTTATTTCCTCTTCTAATCTGGAAATTTTATATTTTTGTAAATATTCATCCATTTCACTTAGATTATCAAATTTATTGGCATACAATAGGGAAAAATAGCTCTGAATTTTTGCTTTAATTTCCTTTTAATTGGTGCTAAATTCACCTTTCCTCTTTTTTGATATTGATAATTTTGTTTTTATTTATTTTTTAAAAAATCACATTAAACAAAGGAATATCTATTTTTTCATAAAACCAACTCAGTCTCATTCACTACTTCAGTAGTTTTCTTAGTTTCAATTTTATTAATCTCTCCTTTGATTATAAGGATTTCTCATTTGAAATTTAACTGAAGATTTTTAATTTCTTCTTTTTTTCTAGCTTTTCTATTTGCATGCCCAATGCATTGATCTCCTCTTTTTTATTCATATAAGCAATTAGAGATATAAAATTGTCTCTGAGAACTGCTTTGGTTACATCCTAAAAGTGAATAAAATTATTGTTTCTCTGATTAGTTATTTGACTACTTATTCTTTAAAATTAATTTATATACTTTACAATTAACTTAGTCTATCTTTCCATGGTCCTTTATTACACATATTTATTGCATCATCATCTGGGAAATATGCATTTACTATTTCTGCCTTTCTGCTTTGCATTGTGATATTTTTATGCATAAAACAAGGTCATTTTTGTGTATATGCCATGTCCTGCTGAGAAAAAGGTATATTCTTTTCTATCCTCATTCAGTTTTCTCAGAAGTCTATTATATTTAACTTTTCTAAGATTCTATTCACCTCTTTAACCTTTTTCTTGTTTATTTTGTGATTTACCTGATTCTGAGGGAGGAAGGCTGGGGTCCACTAAAAGTATAGTTTTGCTATCTACTTCTTCCTATAACTCATTTATCTTCTCTAAGTTGGTGCACATATATTTAGCATTGATATTGCTTCATTGTATATAGTGCTTTATAACAAGATATAGATTCCTTCCTTATCTATTTTAATTAGGTCTATTTTTACTTTTCTTCTGTCTGAGATCAGGATTGCTACCACTGCTTTTTAAAAAAAAATTCTGCTGAAGCATATGTTCTACTCCAGTCTTTTACCTTTACTCTGTGTGTATCTCTCTGCTTCAAATGTGTTTCTTTTAAACAACATATTATAGAATTCTGATTTTTAATCCACCATTCTATTCCCTTCCATTTTCTGGGAGAGTTCATCCTATTCACATCCACAGTTGTGATTATTAATTTTTTATTTACTTCTAATCTTTCCCCCAGACCCCATTTGTACTTTTCTCTGTCCTATCAATCCTCCCTCTTCACTAGTATTTTGCTTTTGATGACTACCTCCCTTAATCTACTCTTCCTTCTATTAGTCCTTCCCTTTTTCTCCCCCCCCCTTATGTCTGCCCTACCTTCTTTCAGCCCCTTCTTCCTCTTTTATTTCCCCTTTTCCCTCCTATTTCCCATAGCAGGAGATAAACTAAACTCAATTGGGACTGTTTGTTGTTCCCTCTTTGTACCAAATCTTTTGAGAGTAAGATTCACTTACTGTTCACATCCTTCCTTCTTTCCCTCTACTTTGTGTCTCCTCATATGATTTGATTAACTCTCCTCTGCCTTCCCCTTCTTCCCCCAGTACAATTATTTTTTATGACTTAATAGTTTTTAATAACATCACATGATGATTATAATTAACTTATCCCAACTCCCTCTGTCTATGGATATTCCTTCCTTCTTAATAGAAATATAGTTCTTAAGAGTTACAGGTATCTTCTTATGTAGGAATGTAAAGAGTTTAGTCTCATTTAAAAATATTTTCTCTCTCATTTATATTATTTTTTGATCAGATCAGAGTTTAGCAGGGCCCTCACCTCACTTTTTTTTAATCACAGTATTTCTATTAATGGAAATCACATTTCTATTGCATCAAATGCACCATGACATACTTGAGAGAGTCAGAAGATTCAGGTTCAAATTCGACCTCTGATCTTTGTGTGATCATAGCAAATCATTTAATCTCTAAGAGCCATGAACAATTTTCTAATTAGCAAAGATGCTGCTAATAAACATTGCTGTAGGAAGATTCCTCATTTGGTAGTTTCCCAAATAAATAAAAAGGCAGGTCTAATCCATATTCCTAAATTTGCATTAGCGTTATGGACTGCCTTATCATATTGTTGACTCACATTGAACTTAAGACTCAGGCTTATTTTAACCAGTCATAATGCTATTTTGAATGTTCAAGTCCTAGGACAATAAAGCAAACAGCCTAATTGGAGTTCTTTTTCTAGTGGCAGAAATGGGTTTGCTGCCAATCCCTCTTAAACCCACCCATCTACAGTCACAAAGAGGTGGGAGAAGAAAGAGAGAGGTGAGAGAAAGCAAACAACACAAATTCATCCCCATCACTGGAAAAAACTACTTAAAATATATTGTCTACCAGAAATGTATTCAATAGTGTTAGATTCATTTTTGGAGAGCAGTTCATTATTTCTCATTAAGAATGTAGTGGTGGGAGTGACAGTTAGGTGGTTCAGTGAATTGACTAACAGTCAGGAGGACCTGAGTTCAAATTAGAGCTCAGATACTTAATAATTCCCAGCTGTGTGACCTTGGGCAAATCACTTAATCCCATTACTCTGCAAAAACTAAAAAAGAAAAAGAATGTAGTAGTGAAAAACTGAATTTTGCTTTTGATATTATGCCTAAATGGAGCACAAATGACATTTATTTTGCTTTTAAGAAAACTCTAGAAAGTTTGAATGGTCCTTCTTGGCATAGCTGCCTTCTCTGATACCACAGTATTCATTGGGGCCTCATGACTCAGAATTGGAAATGAACCTTTCTACTTTATTTCAACAGGGCAAGGACAGGAATCAGAGACTTAGGCCTGGTCCTACAAATCCTTTCTTTTTCTTTTTTTCTATTGGGAGGCAGAAGAGAGAGAGTAGATTAGGATAGAAGGAGAGATCCCATTCTTCATGATCAAAAAATTAATAGTTAAAATTAAATGGACTTTCGACACTCCCTACAAGGAACCATTGTGGGAGAAAATCATTTGTTTTCCTTTCAGTTTTATCATTATAAATGAAAACTTCCCTAAGAAAATTTTATGTGAAAACTCACAGGATGCATTATTCTATTCATTCATTGTGACAGAAATGAAAATAACTCAACAGAAAACAAGGTATTGTGGGCTGAATCCCATTTTTTAGGTTTTATAACCTTGAAAATGTCTTTGCAGTGCCGGCATGATTATTATCGAGGTGGTTGCTATCACCAACAAACATTCAATAAGTCCTGTCTATGTGCCAGATTAGAAATTCTTACCTTGGGGTCCATGAATAGATTTCAGGAGATCTGTCAACTTGGATGGGAAAAACTGCATTTTCATATTCAGTAATCTCTAACAAAATTTAAGATTTCTTTCAGTTTTGGTTATAGGCAAGAAAGCATTATTCTGCTAAGGGGGGCATAATTTTCATCAGATAATCAATAAAATCTGTAACATAAAAAAAATTTACAGATTCCTTTACTAGATGATATAGGATTTTAAAGTAGTGATGTTGAGTTGAAAGAGATTGATTCTAATTGAACAATCATTTCATCCCTTTACCCCCTTATAAAAGAACACAAACAACAATGATTACACAACTTTTGTGACTAGTACAAACTGGTAGTTTGTTCAGAGATGTGACCCTTACCTCAAAGGACCTTTAATATCTACACAACCCAAATCACTAGTTCTAAGGTTAAGTAGATACTTTCTCTCCATTCTTCCTTTCAGTTAGTTACCTATTCAGTTAATAATAAGCACTGACTCACTCTAGAATATGTAGAGCTGGGTCAAATCTTACCTCTGGCTTTTATTACTTTTAAGACATTGGACAAGTCACAATCTTTCCATCTCAGTTTTCTCATCTGCAAATGAGAGCAGGTGGACAAAGATCGCTTTAGAGATTGCTTCCAATTTTAGAGCTGTAATTCTATAAAATATCAGTAGTCCTATGAAATCTGTAATCCTCTGGATTTTACAAGTATTATGTCAGGGGCAGCTAGGTGGAGAAGTGGATAGAACATTGGCCCTGGAGTGATAAGTTCAAATCCAGCCTTAGACACTTAGTAATTGCCTAGCTGTGTGACCTTGGGCAAGTCACTTGACTCCATTGCCTTAAATAAATTAAAAAAGGGTATTATGCTAGAGGCTGTGGATTCTATGATGAGGAAATGATACTGCCATTTAGGATTTTTTCAGTGTGATAAACAGGCAAGCAAATAGCTTTTAGTGGATAGAGTACTGGACTGAGAATCAGGAAGACTCATCTTCATGAGTTCAAATCCAATCCCAGATACTTACAAGTTGTGTAACTCTGGGTAAGTCTCCTCATCAAATTTACCTTAGTTTCTCCTCTATAGAATGATTTAGAGAAGGAAATGGCAAAGCACATTAGGATCTTTGCTAAGAAAATCTCAAATGGAGTCATGAATGAAATGACTGAACAACAACAAAATGTTAAGCCTAAAAAGAAAGAAACAAAATATGTACTGTAAGAATTCTTATGAAGGTGGATAGAGCACCAGCCCTGGAGTCAGGAGAACCTGACTTCAAATCCAACCTTAAACACTTAATAATTGTCTAGTTGTGTGACCTTGGGCAAATCACAACCCCATTGCCTTAAATAAAATTTAAAAAAAAGAATTATTATGGAGGAGAGATTATTTCCTGGAGGATGATGGGAGTTGGGAGAGGAATACAGGGGGAGCAGGGGTGGGGGTGGGGGTGGGGGTGGAGGGGGGGATCTGAACCTTAAAAGAAGGATTTCCATAGTAAGAAGTGTGGGAAGAATGCATTCCTGGGAAGTAGCATAACCTGCCTGGGTGTTGGGAGTGAAGGTATGATAAAATGAGGCAAGAGCTTAATCTAATTTCACTAGAATGCATTCCTATGGTCCTAAAAATCATAGATTACTAAGATTGGAAAGGACTTCAGATATTGTTTAGTAACTTATCATCTACTTGAGGAAATGAGACAAACATAAAAAATAATTAATAATGGTAGGCCATAAATAAGTTTCAACTGAGTGGTAAATACTGTTTTAGAAAAGGATAGGGATTATTTTGGTCTGAGATTTATACTGATTTTTGGAGATAATCAATAGATGGAAGGAACTCAAAGGGGATTGGGAAAAGCTTCCTATAGAAGGTGGAATTTTAACTGACACTTAAAGGAAACAGGGAAACCAGAAAGTAGAGAAGAGAATGAAGAATATTTCAGTTATAAGAAATAGTCAGTGAAAATACCTGGAGCCAAGGGAAAGGGTTTCTAATCTGAGGAACAGCCAGGAGGTTAGTGTCACCAAATGAAATAGCACAAATGCTTTGTTTTATTGCTCTTTGCAGAGATTTTTTTTTTTTTACAAATTGAAAGTTTGTGGCAATCCTGAATATACAAATCTATTGGCTCCATTTTTCCAATGGCATGTGTCCCCATTGTTCTCTCTTTCACATTTTGGTAATTCTCACAGTTTCAAACCTTTCCATTATTATTTTAAATGACATTGTGATCTGTGATCAATGATCTTTGATATTACAATTGTAATTGTTTTGGGTTGTCAGGAATTACAATTATGTAAGATAGTGGACTTAATTCACAAATATTGATGTGTTCTGATGGTTCCAATTCCTTGTCTCTCTCTCCCTCTCCTTTTGTCTCCTTATTCCTTGAAACATAACAATATAGAAATTAGATCTGTTAATAACCCTACAATGGTCTCTAAGCCAGCTGAAAGAAGAGTCAAACTATGTGGCAAACTTCATTTTTTTGTGTGTGTGGGGGTGAAGTTATTTATTTTTCCACCTACATGCAATGGTAGTTTTGAACAATGATTATTTGCTAGCTTTTGAGTTTTACATTTTTCTCCCTTCTTCCTTTCCTTTTCCCTTCTCCTTCCCCTTGATAGAAAGCAATCTAATATAGGCCATACATGTATAACCATTTTAAACACAGATCCATATTAATCATGTTATGAACGAAGAATCAAATAAAAAATGCAAAAAAGACATTAGAGAGATTTTTAAAAACCGTAAGACCTAAGACAAGTTTTATTTGTTTGGTTTGCATTTAAACTCCTCAGATCCTTCTCTAGATACAGATGGCATTTTCCATCATGGCTTTTAGAATTCTCTTTGATTAGTGGGTGCTGAAATGAACAAATCCATCACGGTTGATCATTGCCCCATGTTGCTATTAGTGTGTCCAATGTTCTTCTGGTTCTGTTCATTTCACTCAGCATCAGTTCATGGAAGTCTTTCTAGGCTATTCTGAATGCCCATTCCCCATGATTTTTTATAGAACAATAGTATTCCATAACATACATATACCACAATTTGTTCAGCCCTTCTCCAGTTGATGGATACTCCCTCAATTTCCAATCTTTGCCGCCACAAACAGAGCTGCTATGAACATTTTTACACATGTGTTTTTTTTCACCCTTTTTCTTGATCTTCTTGGGCTTCAGACCTAGTAATGTTATTGTTGAATATGCATAGTTTTGTTGCCCTTTTGGCTTTATTCCAAATTGTTCTCCAAAAAAAGGTTAGATCCAAACTTCATTGTTTTAAAGAAATTGCCACAGCCTAATGATTATAGCTTATTTCTGATGAGTCAGCAGGCATCAACTTTGAGGAGAGAGCCTTCACCTGAAAAAAAAGATCATGATTCACTGAAGGTTTAAATCAGTGGCCAGGAAAGTCAGGTCTGAGGGCCATTAAATCATTTTGTCCAGTGCTGCCAAGGTAACTGCTGGTGGAATTCAAAATTCAATAAGTTAGGAACTTTTAGGGGGTAAATTAATTAAATGTTTAATTAAATATAGCAGACTAATTTTTAAGTTCTGACTCTTGGCAGAAAAAAGTTTTCCCCATCCCTGATTTAGATGATGGTTAACTTTATTTTTAAGCAATAGAGTATTTTTAAATTAAGGTATGCACATTTTACTTTTTAAACATAATACTATTGCACATTTAATAGATTACAGTATAGTGTAAACCTACCTTTCCTGTGCACTTGGAAATTTAAAAATTCATGGGACCTGTTTTATCATAATATTCACCCAATTGTAGTAATCTAGAGGCAAACTCATTTATCTCCAAGTTCTACCTGTATATAGTAGAGTAAGTTCTTTGGAATTTTGAAAGGTAGAAAGGAGCAGAGAGGACATTCTAGATTAAGTTAAGTCATGGAGGCAGAAAAGAAAAGGGCAGAGGTCAGTTTGGAAAGAATGGGTTAGAATGGAAAGAGTATTTGGGGCCAGATCCTTGCATTTTCTCAGAATGCTTTGTCTAGATCTCTCCTTTCCTCCATGACACTTGATTTCTCACATGTATTCATTTCCATATTATATTTCCTCTAATTGACTTTAGGATGCTTGAGGGAAAAGCAATGTGTTCCTTTTTCCTTTTTTTTAGATTCCCAGCCCTAGGACAGGACAGCATTTTATCTGTTGGTAGGTATTTACTGAAATCAGTCTTGTCATATCTCTTCCAAAAATTGTATGGGAAAATTCAGTACCTTCTGTGATAGTCCCCTTCTACTTTTGGAAAGGGAAAAAATGATAAATGGACATTTCTATTCAGGGCAATAGATTTAGAGTAGGAAATGACCTCTGAGGTCATCTAGTCCAATAGCTCTCTTTCTACCTCTACAGACACCTCATGACAGAAAAGGGAGCTGAGGCTCTGTGAGGTGACTTTTCCAAGGTCACAATAATAATGAGTGACAGAGCAAGGATATGAGCCCAGGTCCTCTGATCACATCTTTACTGTCTCTCAGAATTCTCAGAAGTTTGTCCTTTTAATAACAACTAGCATTCATATCACACTTTAAGATTTGCAGGATGCTTAAGCATGGCATTTCATTTGACATTCCCAACTATGTATAGTAGAGGTTGTTATTATCTCTGTTTTACAGTAGAGGAAACCAAGTCTTAGAGATATTAAAGTTTGCCCAGAGATAGAGAGCTAATAAGTATGAGATCGAATTGGAACTCAGGTCTTTCAGATTTCACTTCCAGCACTCTATCTATTTCCACAGTTAGTTGCTTATATTAAGATCTTATCTATTTTCTGAGAAAATCTACCCATTACTTTTAATTCTACCCTCTAGGACCAATCAAAACAAGTCCTAGCATCCTAGAACTAAAGTTGGAAGGGATCTCAGAAGCCAATTTAGTCCCATTTCCTAATTTGACAAATAAGGAAACTGAACCCATGGCAGTTAAATGATTTGCCCAAAGTCACACAAGTAATAAACATCAGAGATCCCAGGTCATCTGACTCAACATCAGTAAACTTTACTTTTATCAAGACTAATTCTTCTCCCATGTAACAACTATGTGAAGATGGTTCTCAGGTTCCTTAAATCTTTTCTTCTCTATTTTAAATGACACCAGTTATTTCACTTTATTCTCATATGGTATTATTTTAAATGTTATTTCCCAACTTATTATGCTTCTCTAAATGTCCTCTGGTTTGATCATTTCCATACTAAAATTTTAACCTAAATTATCTATCCACTGTGACACCTATGTAATATTTTATCAAACTACTCCAGTTATGAACAAAAAGGAACAGAATTACCCCACCTCTGTATCCTATACTTAGGATTACCAAACATTTTATGATTCTGAACCCTTTTACAATAGCAAAAAATTTCACAAACTCTTCCCTACCCCTACCAGTTATAGTTTTACAATTAGTATATGCTGGTAGAAAAGATATATATTGATTTAAAAAGCAACTGAATGCAGTCACACCTTAAATGAATTCATATTTTATTAATTATAACATTTACATACATTTAAAAATTATTAATAAATCTCTGAATGTGAGACATTTACTATATTGAATCATTTAGTGAGATGGTGGGGTTGGAAAATTGCGTAAGTATGGATTCTCAGATCTTTATAATTATTATATCCTCTTTCTAGGCTCCCCAGAACTACTGGTCAGGAGGCTATTTGTCTTTTATTGAAACCTACATAGGTGGCATAGTGGACAGAGTGCTGTGCTTGGAGTCGTGAAGACTCATGTTCTAAATTTAAATCTAATCTCAGAGGTTTATTGGCTATGTGAGTCACACAGTGGGGAAATTACTTAGCCCTATTTGCTTCATCTTCCTCATCCATACAATAAATTTGAGAGGGCAAACCACTGCAGTATCTTTACTAAGAAAACCCCAATTGGGGCCATGAAAAACTGGACATGACCATAATGACTGAACATTAACAAATTGGTAGATACTAGGGATTATAATTTTAATTTTTAACCAAAGTGGCATCAAAAGTACTCATTAATAAGAAAGATGACACGTCTGGAATTTTGTTTTGATAATTTAAAATGCGGGACTTGATTTTGTATCTGAAGAAAAGATAAACTTCAAGTAGGAGTGGAAGTTGTTCCAGAGAAAGTAATGATTCTAGGCAAATATGGGAAAAATGATGGGGATTGTTATTATCTTTTTAGGAGATATCAAGATGGCAAGTTTAGACAAATAACAAATATTTATTAAGAAGCTACTCTTATGATACCCTGTGTTAGGAACTGAAGAAACAGGGACAATGAATGAAATAATTTCTACTTGCAAAATAAAGAGGGCAACAATAAGGACATATAGTATATGTAGATTCAAAATAAATTTTATAGAATAAAATGCAAATATATATACATCCTGATTTTAAAATTATATGTGATCAGACACTAGCCAGTCATTGGATGATGGCAGTAAGTATAAAACTAGTTGTCGACTTGTCAAATTAGGGAGAGTAGGAGGAATATGTGGACCATGGAGGGTTTATCTCATTTGAGGGCATTATCACAAAAGTTTCTCAAGAGGAAGGAAATGAGTTTTAGTTTAATTCTCTAAATACTGCATACCTTCTTTGTGCAACACTGTATTAAATTCTGGTTAAGATTTGAAAACAACCATAAGGCACAGTCTTTGCCATTCTCAACTGCAATTTAATTACAGAAGCAAGATACAGATTTATAAAACTTATTGTTTAGTGATACTATATGATAATAAAGAAGCAATATGGCATAATTGAGAGAAGACTGATCTTAGTGTCAAGAAGACCTGATTTTGAATTAAAGATCTGACACATCCTAGTTATGGCACTGTGGGAAAGTCATTTCATTTTCAGTGCCCCCCAAGTAATTTGTAGTGTATACACTAAAGAGTTTATACTGCTATATATTTATGAAGGGAATTTTTATTCTGAGAAATACTTACATTGATGAAATTATAATTCCCAGGGTAGATATATAAAGAACAAACAAAAAAATTATACCAAAATGAGGAGTATAGACCTTAAAGGATAGAAAAGATAAGATAGGAATCAATGAATCTTGGATTGACCACTGAAGGCTTGTTGAAAAAAGTCAAACTTGGTCTTAGACCCAAAGAAGAGAAAAACATATCAAAAAGATGGTTGCTATTCAAGAAAAAATAATAAGCCTAAGCAAAAGCAGGTAAAATGATGTGAATTTATGTCATCTTTTTAAGAAATATTTTAATTAATAATTAACATTTAATATTAAAATATGAGAATTCATATTAAAGAATACTGAGAGAGGATGTTGAATTGGTTGAATAAGACTAGCTTGTAGAAGGTCTTGACTGCCAGAACATTGAAATTTACTCCATGAAGAGATGATATTAAAGGTTTTTGAACAAGGAAATAACATGTGAAAGTCTTATTTTGGAAAGATCAATGTGGTAATAGTGGTCTGGATGACACTAAAAGGGGGAAGTCACTAAAGAAAAGGAAATAATTTCAATAAGTGAGATTGAAAAGCCTGATAATAATAATTAAATCGAGATATTTAAGGTTTACAAAATATTCTCCTTTGAAACACTGTGTGAAGTAGATTATAGATCATGAACAAATTTAGAAAGGTTGTTGACTTCCTCAAGATTACACAGTCTATCAGTGGTAGAGATTGGACTAGAATCTAGGTCTTCTGACTCCTAGCTTACAGCCCAATCAACTAGACTCCATGGACTCATTCATGCCAGTATTACTCTCATTTGTACCAACTCATGCATAAAATAAATTTAAGAGATCTGGGTTCAAATTTTTATTTTAAAATGTAATTAATTCAACCTCCTAATTTCAGTCCAATCTTTACCACTGACTGACTACGTGACCTTGAGGAAGTCAAAGCCTCTCTTAGCCTGATTCCAAATATATAAAATAGAAGTGATTTTACTTTCCATACCTATGTTAGCATCTTTTTGTTTATTTAGGGAAGTAATTAAAGCATGTAAAAATATTTTGAAATCTATAAGATGTCATACAAATGTCAAGAATTAGTCTTTGTAGGTTCTCTGATCAGTTGTTCCATCTTCTAAAATCTTGCATGAGATTTTTGAGAAACTGGATACTATTTTTCTCCAGTTACTTTTTGCCCTTTCCCTTCCATCAGATCTGCCTCAAGAAAAAAAAAAAACATCTATCTCTTCAAAAGAAATGTTGGTTGTTGCTATGATTATAGAGCTGTTCATGCCCAAAGGTAATCACAGCAAATGCATCTATAATAAGATTCATGGATAAATTAATAAGTAAAGCTATTTGTGTTCATTTGTATTCTTTATTATCTTCTAGTCATTTTGCCATCCTTCCTTCTCTAGTCTGATATGTTGAAGGATATGGTAAATGTTCTTAATTATTTGAGTCAAAATGATGAAAGAGTTTCATATCACAGATGGAGACAGTATGTGAATATGCAGCTTTCGAAGAAGCAGGTCTTTTTTAAAGATGAAATTGATGGTGGGGACAAGAGAAAAAATATTTGAAAGGGGCTTCTGTAGAAGTTATAGTTTGAATACTACACGTAAAGATAAAGGGGAAAATTGAATCAAGACAGGTTGAGGAAATTTGGGTAAATTGTTAGCTTTTCTTCGACCTTCCTAAATACCTCCACTCCCTATATCCCCTCTCTTATCCCTGAACTTAACCAGATTTCAGACATATAGAAAGAGATAAACTTCTATGGAGCTGTGGAAAGAATGCTGAACTTTACTTTTGAACTTGGAATCATGGGACTTCAATCTTGGCTCAAGACACTACTTTGGCAAATCATTTAAATCTCCTTGTACTCAGTTTCCTTGATTGTAAAATGAGAGGGTTGGATCTATGAAGTTCATTCTAGCTCTTGATTTCTGATCCTGTATCCTCAAAGTATAGATCATATTAGAGCTAGAGGGTCTAATTTTAAAGATGAGGAAACTGGGTTCGAGACAGGTAAGTGGCTAGGTAAAAATCATGGAGATAGTACATGACAGAGATAAAAATGAAACCACTCTCCTCTGACTCCAAAGGAGCCAGTACTTTCCAGTGTATCGTATGGCCTCTAAAATGGCAATTATAATTAAATGGTATTTCTACATTTTAGAAGGAAAAACAAGGAAGCAAATATTCTTTAAACACATACTATGTGTCTAGTAATATGCTAGGCACCATGAGGTGTTGTAAGGGGAAAAAAGAGCATGACATTTATTGTGCACCAACTATATGTTTACAATTTGGAAAATCTAATTCCAATCCCTCATTTTATTATTTTTATGTAAATTTTATTTTTTCCAATTATATTTTAAAATAAATTTCAACATTCATTTTTATAAGATTTTGAGTTTCAAATTTTTCTCTCTCACTTTTCTCATCCTTCCCAAAGAGGGCAAGCAATTCTATATAGTTTAAATGAGTGTAATTATGTAAATTTTATTTCCACATTAATCATATTGTGAAAGAAGAAACACAGTAAAAGAGAAAAAAGCACAAAAAAAAGACTAAAGTGAAAATAATATGCTTTGATCTGCATTTAAATTCCATCATTTTGCTCTCTAGATATGGGTAACAGTTTCCTCAGTCTTATCATTGTATTGTGAGAAGAGCTAAGTCAATCATAGTTGGTCATCATACAATGTTGCTGTTATTGTATACGATGCGATGCGTTCCTCATCCTGTGCATATCATTCAGCAACAGTTTAAGTCTTTACAGCAAACCCCTCATTTTATAGAGGCAAATTGAAACCCAGAAATGGGAATAGCCTATGAAACAAAAAAAGATCAAATCTAGGTCCTATCACACTAAATCCAATAAACATATCACTTACAGTCTAGGGGTCCTTTTCTTAGGATCTAGGAACTATTATTAAACTATATTGATCACTTGTTATTGAGTTATTTTTCACTCATGTCTGAGTTTTTCATGACCCCATTTTAGACTTTCTTTAAAAGTTACTACAATGGCTTACTATTTGCTTTTCCGATGAGGAAACTGAAATAAACCAAATCAAGTGACTTGCCAAAGGGTAGATAATTGAATCTGGACTTGAGCTCTGGAAGTTGAGACTCCAGTTCTTATACTCTATCCATTGTTCCTTCAAACTGTCCAAACTGTATTTCCATATAATTGACTTTCTTTGTAATCCTAAGCATTTTTATTTGATCATTTAACATCATTACTTTAAGAAGAGGTCCAATTGGCCTATATGATTGGAAAGGACAATGATCAATGTTGGAAGGGAAGTGGGAAATCTGGGATACAAATGCATTGTTGGTGGATCTGTGAACTCATCCAGCTTTTCTGGGTAGCAATTTGGAATTACATCCAAAGGGCAATAAAAATATGCATACCCTTTGCTCCAGCAATACCACTACAGGGTCGATACCCTGAAGAGATTATGCAAAAAATGTAAAAACATCACTTATACAAAAATATTTGTAGCAGCTCTGTTTGTGGTGGCAAAGAATGGGAAATTGAGTGAATGTCCATCAATTGGGGAATGGCTGAACAAATTGTGGTATATTTATGTTGTAGAACACTATTATTCTATTAGAAACCAGGAGAGATGGGAATTCAGAGAAGCCTGGAGGGATTTGCATGAACTGATGCTGAGTGAGATAAGTCGAACCAGAAGAACATTGCACACCATAACAGCAGCATGGGATGGATGATCAATCTTAACAGATTTGCTCATTCCATCAATGTAAAATCAGGGACAATTTGAGGGTATCTGTGATGGAGAATACCATCTGTATACAGAGATAGAATTGTAGAGTTTAAACATACATGGAACTGGACACTATGAATGGTTAGTAATAATTTCACTAGTTATTGCTTTTAAAATAGATCTCTGAAGATTGAACTTGGAGGGAAGAGTCAAAATAGCAGTGTGAAGGCAGCATTTCCCAGAAACTCATTCCCTAAAAAACTCCAAAAGCCATCAAATTATGACCCTAATCAGAACCCACAGAAAGACTGAGTGATACAATTTCCCAGTCCAAGAAAACTTAGAAGTTCCACAGGAAAAGAGTGTTTCACCAGGACTGGGGGTTTGAAAAAAGATGTGGCTTCAGTGCCCAGCAGAAGAATGATGTGAAATGGTGAGAGAACTCTGTTGCACGACAGTGAGTGTAGAGGAGTGAGGAGCACCAGCCTCAGAGCAACCCTGCATTGAGAACCTGCAGCAGAAATTGGGAAAGTCAGCTTTCACCTCCAGAGCACAGCCCACAGATAGTGAGGGGGTTGAAGGAGACTGAAGAAATCTCTCTACTTTACCTGGGGAAGGACTGTGCTGTTTACTGACACTCAGATCCAGGTTGCAGTTCGAGCTTCCATACTGAGATAGCTGAGTAGGGATCCTCCTCACAGCTCCAGGGCACAGGGGAGCACCTGTGGTCATCTACATATCAAAGCACAGGCAAGAGAGTATAAGATCTTGGAGGAATAAAGGTCCCAACCTCCCCCCCAAAAAAGCCTTGGAAATGTGGTAAATTAGTCTTATGCTGAGGAAATGAGCAAATAAAAGGAAAAAAGAAGAATTCTGACCATAGAAATTTACTTTCGTCCCATGGAAGATTCAGAAGGTGAGAAATTTGAAGCTTCTGTATCCAAAACCTCCAAGAGAAATAGAAAAAGCTCAGGCTATGGATGAGCTCAAAAAAGATTTTGAAAAACAATTAATGGAGGTGGAGGAAAAATTGGGAGGAGAAATTAGAGCCATGCAGATAAATCATGTAAACAAAACCAGCAGCTTGTTGAAAGAAATAAAAAAAATAAGCTAAGAAAATAATATGTTAAAAACCAGTTTAGATCAAATGGAAAAAGCAACCAAAAGGCAAAAGAGGAGAAGAATGTCTTAAAAAGCAGAATTAGCCAGCTGGAAAAAGAGACAAAAAAACCTCTCTGAAGAAAATAACTCCTTCAAATGCAGAATAGAACTAAAGGAAGCTAATGACTTTGTGAGAAATGAGGAAGAAATAAAAACTCTTCCAAAAAAAAAGCCAAAATTTAGAAGAAAATGTGAAATATCTCATTGGAAGACAACTGACCTCAAAAACAGCTGGAAGAAATAATTTGAAAGTTATTGGACTACCTGAAAGTCATGACCAGGAAAAGAGCCTAGATTTCATTTTTCAAGAAATACTACAGCAAAATTGCCCTGAGATCCTAGAAGCAGAGGTAAAATAAAAATTGAGGGAATTCACTGGTCACCTCCTGAAAGAGATCCCAAAAGAAAAACTTCCAGGAATATTACAGTCAAATTCCAAAACTCACAAGTCAAAGATAAAATACTAAAAGCTGCCAGAAACAAACAATTCAATTACTGTGGCTCTCTAGTCAGGATTACACAGGATCTGGCAGCATCTACATTAAGGACTCGTAGGGATTAGAATATGATATTCTGGAAGGCAAAAGATCTTAGTTTACAATTCAGAATCAACTACTCAGCAAAATTGAACATTTGCTTTCAGGGGAAAAGATGGACTTTCAATGAAACAGGGGACTTTCAATCTTTCCTATTAAAATAACCAGAGACTTGAACAGAAAGTTTGATCTCCAAGTACAGGACTCTGGTGAACCATAGATGGAGTGGATGAGAAGGACTAACTATGAGGAACTTGATGATGTTGAACTGTTTGTATTCCTGCATGGGAAGAAGATACTGATAACTCATATGAACTTTCTCATTTAAAAGAGCTGTTAGAGGGAGCATATATAGACAGGGCAAAGGAAGGAGTGGAATATAATGGTTTAATATAATAAAAAGATGAAGTCAATGAGTGATAAAGAAAAGTACTAGGAGGAAGGGAAAGATGAGGAAGAAGGAGCTAAGATATTTCACATAAGAGTCAAGAAAAAGCTTTTTTCAATGGAGTAGAATGGGGGAAGGAAAGGGGGAATGAGTGAGCCTTCATTCTCATCAGAAACAACTCAGAAAGGAGATAACATACACACTTATTAGGGTATAGCAACCTATCTTACCCTAGATAAAAATGAGATGAAAGGGATGGAATAAGGGAGAATGGAGGGGGAAGGGGGGAATAGGTGATAGATCATAGGAAAGATTGTGGGATAGTGTACTCAGATACAACACACTTTTGGACAGGGACAGGATGACAGCAAAGAGAGAATAGAATAGATGAGAGTGGGGAGAAATGGGGTGGAGGTACAGCTGGTAATAGCAACTGTGGGAAAATATTTCAGCAACTTCTCTGGTGGACTTATGATAAAGGAGGCAACTCACCCCAGAGGCAGAGCCATTGGAATTTGAACATAGGCTGAAGTACATTTTTTTTCTCTTTCACTGTTCTTAAGGTTTCTCATCTTCTTGGGGTTAAAGGGGTTTATGTTTACTCTTATAACAAGATTATTGTAATAATATAAAATAAATAGACCAAAAAAAAAGATTGAACTTGGAATTAGAAGAGCCGAGCTTAAGTGGGACCTGCATCACTTATTAGGTTTTGGGGAAGGAGACAGTGAAAAGGGAGGACCTTAATCTTTCTAAGTCTCTTTTCCTATCTGTAAAATAGACACAAAACGTTAAGCAATTTTATTCAAGACTGTACAGACAATGACAGAGGTGACATTTGAACTCCAGTTGTACCATGTTGCCTCTCCTTTTTTGTTATCTCCTTAATGGGACTGATGTACACAAAGTGCTTTTAAGCTATAAAGGGATAGGAGGAACAAGCATTTATCAGGTCCCTACTTTAGCACAAGAGATCAACATGGTGCTAAACAAGATCAAATAAAATCAGAAATAAAAAATGCACAGCAGAGAACAAAAGAAGCAAAGCAGGATAGCTTAAAAACAATGTGTTCTATTTATTATATAGTTTTTAAAAAGTAAACAGCCAGGGGGCAGCTAGGTGGCACAGTGGATAAAGCACCGGCCCTGGAGTCAGGAGTACCTGGGTTCAAATCCAGTCTCAGACACTTAATAATTACCTAGCTGTGTGGCCAGTGGGCAAGCCACTTAACCCCATTTGCTTGCAAAAAAACCTGAAAAAAAAAAAGTAAACAGCCAGAAGTAAAAAATCATGTTTTTATATTGAATCTTCTCTTTATGTTGCTATATATATGGAAATTTTTTTGGTCTTTTTGAATTTAAATTCCAAATGAATGAAAAATTTAAAATTCTTTTAAAAATAAATAAAATTAAATAGATCTCCTTCCCATTTCCCTATCCCCCCCACAAATATTTGTTGGGGAGGTACTGTTTTTGAATGAGAACATGAGAAGTTGAACCAAGGAAGTCAACAAAATTGCTTCTTATGCAGAAAAACTATTAAGCATTATTAGATAAAGGAAGATGAATAGAATGGTCTATGCCCTTAGGAGTTTTTTAAAATTTAAAAAAACATTTATTTTCAAGTCCAAATTCTCTTCCTCCTTTTTCTACCTTCCCCATCCATTTAGAAGGCTAGAAATAGGGGCAGCTAGTTGGCACAATGGATAAAGCACCGACCATGGATTCAGGATTCAGATACTTTATCACTTAGTTATGTGACATTTGGCAAGTCACTTAACTCCACTGCCTTGCAAAAAGAAAAAAGGCAAAAAGTATCATACCAGTAATACATATAAAGTCATACAAAAATATATTTCTACATTAGCCATATTGTAGGAAAGGAAAACAAGGAAAAACTTAAAGAGAATATTCTTTAAATTGCTCTCAGAGTTTATCAGTTTTCTTGTGGGAGATGAACAGTATTTTTCTTCATAAATCTTTTGGAATTGTTGTGAATCATCGTATTGATCACAATATCTAAGTCTTTCACAGTAGATTGTCATTATAATATTGCCGGTACTGTGGACAATGTTTTCCTGGCTCTGCACATTGATGAATATCCTCTCAGTTTAGAAACTTTGCCACCAAAAAAGAGCTGCTGTAGATAATTTTTGTATACATAGATTCTTTTGTTTTTCTTTTAATCTCTTTGAGATACATGCTAGTAGTGGTATTTCTGGATCAAAGAGTATGGACAGTTTTGTAGCCCTTTGGACAAAATTCCAAATTATTTTCCAGAATGGTTGGATCAGTTCACAACACCAATAGGGCATTGTACTACAAATGCCTTCCATAATTTGTCATTTTTCTTTTTTGTCATCTTTGCCAATCTGATTGTAAAGCTATTATGATGATTTGCTATTTCCTTCTTTAGCTCATTTTACAAATAAGTAACTGAGGCAAATAGAGATTAAATGACTTGTTCAAGGTCATATAGCTAGTAAGTGTCTGAGGTCAGATTTGAACTAAGGTCTCCCTGACTCCAGGTCTAACACTCTAGCCATTAACTGACAATTATTTTAAGATGAAGATTATGAAAGCACTTAGGAAATTGTAAACATGAGGTTATTAACTGGATGAAGAAAATGAATTTGGGAATTTGCTCTGGAGCGGAGTCAAGATAGTAAAGTGAAGACAGGAAATGCCTGTAGCTTTCCCCCAGATCACTCCAAATACCACTAAATAATGACTCTAATCACATTATAGAGTGGTGGAACTCACAGAAAGACTGAGTGAAACAATTTTCCAACCCAAGACAACTTGGATAATCCATGGGAAATGTCTGTTTCACCAGGGTTAGAAAGAGCCACATCATAGCCTAGGCTGTGCTGGCCCCAGAGCAAATTGGGCTGCAGTCATTCAGGAAAAGCCCTGGGACCACCTGGGTCCATGGCACAGGGTGGTTTCCAGATCTTTCAGTCCCCAGATTGTCGAGGACAACTTGGAAGGTTAGGAGGAAACCTCTGTCACACCAGAGCAAACAAGGAGCCCAGTCCAGCACAGGCCTCAGTGCAGTCCTGTTCCTGAGAATCAGGAGTAGGCCTGGGTAGTCACCTGGTAGGGAGCCACCTATCAGCTGCTTCCAGAGTACTCAACCCACAAAGATATCTCTTTGATATCTATCCCTGAAGCTTCTGTGGCTTCTCAGATTCAGATGCCCCAAACTCAGAAAAAAAGATCTTTACTGCCATAAAGTAGCAGGGAACCTCCTTACAATTCCAGGACAGAAGGGAGTGCTTGTGTCATCTACAAACCAGAACACAGGCCATAAGATCTGAAAACAGTCGCAAATCCCTCAAAAGCATGGGAAAGGGGATTCTCCTCTCTGGAAGCAGAGTTCCACCTTAACAAAGAGTTAAAATCAAGTTAAAATCATAAGCTGGGGAAATGGGCAAATAAGAAAAGAGAAAAATCCGATCATAGGCAATTACTTTGATCCCACAGAGGATCAAAATACACACTCAGAAGATGACAAAGTCAAAGTTTCTATATCCAACCCCTCCAAGAAAAAATATGAGTTGATTTTAGCTATAGAAGAACTCAAAAAGGTTTTTAAAAGCTAATAAGAGAAGTAGAGGAAAAAATTGGAAAAAAAAATTAAGAGTGGTATGGAAAAATCATGAAAACCAAGTTAGCAGCTTTGGTGAAGGAATTGCAAAAAAACAATCAAGAAAATAACATCTTAAAAACAAGTTTAGACCAAATAGAAAAAGCAGACTAAAAGGTCAGGAGGGAAAGATTTCCTTAAAAAGCAGAATTGGCCAGATGGAAAAGGAGATACAAAAGCTCTATGAAGAAAATAATTCTTGAAATGTATAATGGAGCTAAGGGAAGTTGATGACTTTGTGATAAATCAAGAAACAAAACAAAACCAAAAGAATAAAAAACTAGAAGAAAAATGTCTTATTGGAAAAACAACTGACCTGGAAAAAACAGATCCAAAAAGATAATTTAAAATTTATTGGACTACCTGAAAGTCATGAACAGAAGAAGAGGCTAGGCTTCATTTTTTCAATAAATAATTCAGGAAAATTGCCCTAATATTCTAGAAGCAGAAGGTAAAGTAAAAATTGAAGGAACTCGCCAATTATTTCCTGAAAGAGATTTCAAAATAAAACTCCCAGGAATATTATAACCAAATTGCAGAACTCCCAATTCAAGTAGAAACTATTACAAGCAGCCAGAAAGAAGCAATTCAAATATTGTGGAGTCAGCATAATACAAGATTTGGCAACTTCTACATTAAGGGCTCATAGGACCTGGAATATGATATTTTAAAAGGCAAAAGAGCTTGGATTACAACCAAGAATCAGCTACCCAGAAAACTGAACATCTTTTTTCAGGGGAAAAAATGTACATTCAATGAAATGGGGCACTTTCAAACTTTCCTGTTGAAATGACCAGAGCTGAACAGAATGTTTGATCTTCAAGTACAGGACTCAAGTGAAGCATAGAGAGGGTGAATGGGAAGGACAAATCATGAGGGACTTAATGATGTTGAACTGCTTGTAGTCCTGCAAGGGAAGTTGATATTGATATCTCATATGAACCTTCTCATTTAGAAGGGGAATTTAGAAGGAACATATACAAATAAGACACAGGAGGGAGCTGACAATAAAGGTATAATGTATTATAAAGATGGAGTTAATGGGGGGGGGGGAAGGAAAGTACTGGGAGAAAGGGAAAGGAGAGGTAGAATGCCAAAGTTATCTTTCATTAAAGAGGCAAGAAAAAAACTTTTGCAATGAAGTGAATGGGGGGGGGGGTAAGGGAGAATAAGTGAGCCTTCACTTTCATTAGAAGTAGTTTACAGAGGAAATAACATGCACACTCAATTGGATATACAAATCTATCTTAGCCTAAAATAAAATAGGAGAGGAAGGGGATAGGAGAAAGGAGACAGGGGGACAGGAGTGAGTGGATGATAGAAGAGAGGGAAGATCATGGGAGAGGGTAGTCAGATACAACATACACTTGAGGAGGAGCAGGGAAAAAGGTGAGAGAGAATAGAATCAATGAGGGAGGGGGGGGGAATAGTATGAAGGGAAACCCAATTTAGCAGCTTTGAGGAAAAAATATTGATGCAATTTCTCTGATGGAATTATGATAAAGAACGCTATCCATCCCAAAGATAAAGCTGATAATATCTAAATGCAGATTGAAAAATACTTTTCCTTCTCACTTTATTTTTCTTAAGGTTTCTCTTTCTTTGGGGGGGGGGGGTTAGTTTACTTTTACAACATGACTATTGTAGTAGGGATTTTTCTCTCTGCTGCTTTAGGGAGTCCCTTTACCTGAAACTAGACTAGACTTGGAGTCTAATGGAGTGTTCAGTTGCAGTCATATGCAAACAGGATGATTTTTGAATTCTTCCCTCTGATTGGCCACTACTACTACTACTACTACTGATTTCAATCAGAAGAATTCTAGCCATTTAAGTTTTATAATACATTTGCATAAAGAAGAGTGTTGGTAGAACATTTCTCCTCTTTTGAATTCCTGCATTGAGATGAAGTGTCAGAAAATTTGGAAGGGCAATTAGGTGCAGTGGATAGAGCATTGACCTTGGAGTAAGGAGGAGGGGAGTTCCAATCCAGCCTCAGACACTTGACACTGAGCAGCTGTATGCCTTGGGCAAGTCACTTAATCCTGACTGCCTCACATCCATCTCAAGTTGTCCTGATCCATATTTGGACATTGGACTCAGATGGTTATGGAAGAGAAAGTGAGATTAGTGATTTAGTACAACATCCCCTAATTCAAATCCAATTTATTTTCTTGTTATGGTATCACCTCCCTGGTGTCATGGTCTTCTTAGAGAACAAAGAACAAACATCATCATCATCATCATAAAATTTGGATACTGTGAACTTAAGAGGCAGAGAGGAAAGTTTCCTTCCCAATTCCTGAGAAGAGGCACAAAAAGTGGTTGATTCCAACAATTCTACTATGGTGTTTAGGGCATCTGATTAACAGAAATAATGTATTGTAGAAATGATGGTGAATGTAGAGTTTAGCTATGATTTGTTAGAGAGAAAGTGTGATATAGAAGGCATGGTAATGATACAGTTTTGGTGACAAAGGAGGATGTAATAAGAAAGTGTCCAACCATTTGCCATGATACTGAAAAAAATGACTGAAAAAATATCTTACCTTTGATGAAATTATATGATTATCTCCAAGGAGAAAAAAAAAAGAATGTCATATACATATTTACATAGATATATGTAATGAGGGACTACAAAGTGAGGGCCCAGGATTTAAAGCATTCACAATTTCCCCTTCTAAGTGAATTATATGGAATATGTAATATTCCCATGTGAGTTGTTGGTGATCAAACTTTTAGCTTATTCCATGGGTGACTGAGGACTTGGTATTATGGTGGGGAAGAATCTTTTTATTGAGAAAGATCCAGAACTGAGGGAGTAATCTACTTAACTTAACCCAGCAGTAGATTGACCTATAAACTGAAAAAATTGCATCAAGCAAGAAGCTATCTCAGTTGAATAAAGGAATGATTCATCTTTTGATGTCACTACTCCCTGGAGTAAATTTAATGGGGACCCTTTAAATGGCAAAATGGACCTC
The DNA here is from genome assembly GCF_037893015.1 of Macrotis lagotis. NCBI lineage: Eukaryota > Metazoa > Chordata > Mammalia > Peramelemorphia > Peramelidae > Macrotis > Macrotis lagotis. The sequence goes on from NC_133664.1 coordinate 128,883,045, forward strand.
AAAGAGCCAGGAATTGTGAGGCACTTGTCCCAAGTGTTCCATATATCTGTGTCTGACTATCTTTGTACTTAAAGCTTGAACCTACTCTCCCTTGGAATCTTGTGTCTACAAGAGGAGAATATCCCCTCTTCTTAGTGGGGGATATTTTTGTAACTTCAATCTTTAGTGTGCCTTTTTAAAAATATCCTTTTGTAAAAGCTAATTTATGTCTGTTAGTTAATCAATATTGGGGAGGGGAGTCCATTAAGATGGGACTTACAAAGTCACAACCTTCTAGAATCCTGAGAGGAATAGTGTTAAATTGTTCTCTGGAGATACATCATGCTAATCCAATGTGAAATGAGTACATTGGCACTTTCCTGGCAACTCATTCTCTGAGTTGTCTAAGGCAGACAGAAATTAAGTAACTTGCCCAAAATCACAGTCAATATGTTTCAAAAGTAGGGCTTGAGCCTAGGTTCCCTTAATTCCTAGATCAGTTCTTTATTCTCTATGTCCTGTTGGATGTCTTAAGACATTTTGCCTTCCTGATTAGACTATAATTGCCTGAATATATGTAATATACATAGAATATTTTCATGTTTTGAGAGATAATAAATATGAATTCACAGATACTTGGGAAGATTTAGATTAACCTTTTCAGAGTGAAGTGAGCTGAACTGGAGAAAAATTTACATGATGGTGATAATTTAAAAGAAAACAATACTAAAAGACTATAAAGGTGTTTAACTTAGTTATCAAACATGATCAGAAAATGAAAGTAGGTCTCGAATTTAGCAGAATGATTGGGTATGATAGATTTGGAATAAGGCATAAATTTCTAAATAGTCAATATATTAATTTTGTTTTATTTGACTGTCAAATATATGTATATTTGTTTGACTTTATTAGGAGAAGGTACTGGGAAAAGATGATGATTAAATTTCATATATATGTATATATATATATATATATATAGAGAGAGAGAGAGAGAGAGAGAGAGAGAGAGATAATTTATCCTCAAAAACAATCTTAAAAGGTAGGTACCAATAAATCCTCATTTAATAGGTAAGCAAATTGAAATTCATCAAGCTTAAATGACTTGTCCAAAGTAACTCATCTAGTAAATGTTTGAGACTGGATTTGAACTTGGTTTTTCTTGACTCCAGGTCTAACTCTCTCTGTGTCACCTAGTTGCCTTAGTCCATTACATATATAACTTTGAGAAAAATTGCACAGTTTCCTTAGCTGCAAAGTGAAGTGAATAAAGTGATCTTTAAGTTCCTTTCTAATTCTATATACCTATAAACCTGTTTACTCAAGAGATTGAGTAAGTCAAATTGGAATGTCTTCTTTTTGCACTTAACTATTTTGGATACCTTGGTTCATGGATCTTAACTGAGATGGCATCTGGCAGTTTTGCCCTTTTGAATTCCAATGCTCCCAAACTGTTGACTATTGTAGATTCCTCTTGCCTCTAGCCCAAATCTCTTTGCCACCTAAAAAGAGATTCCTTGTCCTTCATTGATTTTCTACTTGTTTCTTGTCAAATTAGCTCATGAACATCTGCCCTGCTTTCCTCTTTTGGAGAACGAATGATGAATGGAGTATAGTATAGACCTAAGGGAAGAAATCTGGGTACAGAGCTAGAAAGACCCTAATAGAACCTTTTTTTGACTGTTAACTTGATGTTTCTTAGTTTGTGTTTTAAAATTAAGTTTTATCAAATCAAAATGACTACTATAATTTAATGTTCTTTTTCTGACTTAATCTAGTGCCACTGATAATGAAAAATGTTAGATTTACAATATTCTTTTAATTAGTAGCAGTTCAGCTTAATTTTTTTGCCATATTTTTCTATGGGTAAATTTTTAAAAGTCTGTGCAAAGTTAACTCAGTTAGGATATGATGCTATTGAGGGAAGTCATGAGTTTGACCTCCATATGGGCCAATCTCTTTTATCTCTTCCATGGTCACAGGATATAACCTGCCATCCTGGAAGTTTATTGCTTCTGTTTCTAGTAGGTACTAGATAAGCTAATGCAAATTAATCAATAGGGAAAATAATGAAAAGAGTATATATTACTGACATTTGGTGCATACTATACGATTTATCACAAATACTTATTAAACCCTTATTAAACTATATGAGATATTTCAGATGGTAGTAAGAATAAAAGTCTTAGATGGGATATATTTCCTGCTCCTAAGAACTCTATGTATAGTACTAGAATAAAATAGGGACCAAGTTGAAAAACATTTGTGTTAAGTGCAAAAACATTCTCTGTGAGATTCAAGGGAGAACATTGCTGTGAACTGAGAATTTAGGGAACAATTCATGAATAAAAGGGTATTGGACTAGAGTTTTAAGGGATAGGTAGGAAGAAATTTATCAGGTGAAAAGATAGGGAGGAAAGATCTTCCATTCATAGAGAATATTATAAGAAAAACTCATTCAGAAAATGATCTGAGTGTTTAGAAGGAACAAAACTATTTATTTTAGATAAACTATGGAAGGCATGGTGAAATCTGGGAAGGTGATACCTTTCAAACTTCTTTGCCTTGACTGTAAAGCAACATAATTTGAACAATTGGTCAACAATAGGAAGTAATTAAAGTTTTTGAGCAGAGAAATTACTTACTTTAGATGTATACATAAACAAAATCATTCTTTCTAAGTATAAAGGATATATTGGAAGGGGAGAGAAAACATGAGGGTAAGATCTGTTAGAAGACTATTGCAATGGTTCATTCAGGTGGTAATAAAAGCCTGTACTAAGATGGAGACAGTTTGGATAAAGGGGAAAAGATTTTAAAGGTCAACATATTGTAGTTTTTATAAGTATGGTTAGTTACTCTTCCTAGGAATTATCATTGGTTCTGGTCCTAAAATTGGTTGCAATCAAATCACCACTTGTCTCTGATGACTCTGTTGTTGATTATTCCATTGAAGTTGATAATGCTCCTTATTTTCATACAGCTCTATGTAGATAGAATACTCTGGAATACATTGCCTTAATAAATGTTTTTTCCCAAAAAAGCATACCATTTAGTGACATGAATCTTGAATCATGAATGGTTATTTGTTTAAGAATAGAAAGGAAATTATTTGAAAGCAATCTTGAGATATGATGGACTCTGAAAGAATAGAAATGAAATTAACTGACAGAACAGACTAAAGAAACAATCAAGAAAGAATAAGCAGCAAATTCTAGGCAGAAAGTCCTGGACGTCTTTGAACTGGTCAAGAAGAATAGTTTCTGATGGGATAAATTCTAGATCTGAAGTCATGAGATTTAGGTTCTAATTGAATCAATCCCTAATTTCTCTCAGTTCACAGCAATGTTCACCCTTGAATCTCACAGAGAATGTTTTTTGCACTTAACACATTTTTCAACTTGGTCCCTATTTTATTCTACTACTATACCATAAAGTCCTTAGGAGCAGGAAATATGTCACATCCGTGATTTTTATTCCTACCACCACCTGAAATATCTCACATTGTTTAATATGGGTTTAATAATTATTTATGAATAAGTGATAAAGATAATACATACCAAATGTCAGAAATACATGCTCTTGTCATTATTTTCCTATTGATCAATTTACATTAGCTCATCTAATACCCACTAGAAACAGAAGCACAAATCTCCAAGACTGTAAGGTACATCCTGTGACCATGGAAGAGATAAAAGAAATTGGATCATATGGAGGTCACACTCATGACCTCCCTCAACAACACCATATCCTAACTAATAGAATGAAATTTTTAAAAAATTTACCCATAGAAAATATGGCAAAAGCAAATTAAACTGAACAGCTACTAAACAAACCATGGCTGCATAGCTCTGAGCAAATAATTTTGTATTTCTCTAGGTCCCAGATTTCCCATTTGTAAATTACTGGTAGGGTAGAGTGAGTGAACTGAGAGATTTTTAAAAGATATCTTCCAACTCTAGATTTCTGGGATTTAAAATAAGTTTGGAACAAATGGGAAATAGAGGTAAACATTCTAAAAGAAAATTAAAGGAAAGTTATCCTAATAGCAATTATATAGTTGACTTGTATGACAAAAACAATGGCAGGATAAATAATCAAGTTTCTTGGTCAGTAAATCTTAATCTAGTATACATTCTGGGAAGCTGAAAATCCTTTAGACAATAAGAGGAAAGGAATCTGTTAATCTACGTTTTCATCTTTATTCTTTGAAACAATACTTTGGAAAGTATAGAAACTGGACTTTACTCTGTTCTTACTTTTCTCTAGCAATTCCCAGTTCAGTTGCTCTACATTTAGTCTTAAGTTGGACAATTGATTTTTTCCTATTAATGCATTTCCCTTTCTATGAATTTGTTTATGTTCATTCTTTTTGTCAGTTCTGCATGCAACTTTCATAGCAAAATGTCATTGGTAATCTCCATATTGTGGTTGTCATACAATTGTGACACCCCAAGAAAAACATAAGAATCTTAAAAGTTGCCACCATTATTCACCACATATTTCTTCCATAGGTAGAAAATGCTGAAGGTTGATCTGATATAATTCCTAGCTATCATTTTCTTTATGACTGTATTCATTTACCTTCTTCATTCTCTGATAGAAAGTTAATCCAAGTTGTAGAAGGGTAAATGTGTCAATGGTCTTGGTACCACGATAAGCAGATTTTGAAAATAAGCTACAATATTAATATAGTAGGTGAATCAATAATACTATGTTTACAAAGCTAAAATACCTTTTTATGTGGTCTTATCATGATTATAATGATTAATCTAGTTTCATTTGTTTGATTTTCATGATTACACAGAGTGAGAAACGGTTCATTATGTAAAGAAGGAAATGAATTTTTTTTAAAGAGCAAATTCCCCTGTTATAGTAAAAAAAAAGGAAGATGATTTTGCAAGATTTATGAGAAGCAAGTTAACTAAAGAAATACTGTCAAGATGTGGTAGACATTAGGAAACTAATGTCTACAATCCCAAACCTCAGAATTAGAGAAAAGATGTGCTTTTTTTGGGGGGGTTGACACTTCCCAGTGTCCAAATTCCATTGTTAGACAAGAAATTGCATTATCTTGTCAGACAAATGCTACAGTGATCATTTAAGAACAGTAAGGAAGTGGCCAACACCCAACAAGGTCTTTGGACTGCTGGAAAAATATGCCACAGCTGTTTTATCTTACCAGGAGACCAGCAGCTAACTGTCAATCAACAGTATCTCAGGACTGATCCAAAGAGCACTTCCTGAGTCATGGAGGCTGACTGCCAGGCTGCTGCTGGTGACAGTCCAGGGCCACCAATTTCCCTTGGTATTATTGATATATTTGCATACTTATTGAGGGAAGAGTGGTTCAGGAAAGACTTAAAGGATGACTAGAAATTCATTTTGTCATTTTTCCATGGGTTTGTGATATATTTCTGAGGTTTAGCAGTGGAGAGGGTAGAAATGGAGAATTTTTTTTTAGTAGCTATCACCTAAAAATTATTCAGAGGGAAATATTTTATCAGTATATATTCAAGACAGCCACAAACCTTATATTTGGTAAATAAAACATCAAACAACATCAGTAGTAGTGACATCTGGTGGCTAGCTGATAATGTCAGAGTTTTCCTAATTCCTTAGAGATAAGTGTATGTATGCATATTCAGTAGTGCAAAACATTTTCTTTCCAGAGAACAGGAAAAAATCTGACAGCTAATAAGTTTGCAGAAAGCTATTTTCTCATCTCAGACACAAAGGTTTGTCAATGTAGCATTTCATTTATCCAAAATTCTTAGAGAATAAAGTTTGCAAATAAGTGATTCTTTTCTCAGGTAACTAAAACTGTCTCCATCTTTAAACATCAAAACTTTTATTTGAACCATTTTAGAAGGAAATTTAATATATTTCTCTGCTCTGAAATTTTATATTAAACATCATTGAACCTGTCTTGGCATTGTCATATGTTTTAGAGTTAAAAAGACCTTCAGTCTAGCCTTGCCTAACCCCAACATTTTACAGATGAAGACACTGAAGTCTAGAGAGGTCAGGACATTTGTTTAAGGTCATTCAATAATTTCTTTAAATAGGAGGAGTTATAGGCAAAGGATCTCCTCAGGCAGTCAAAGCTCCTCTTCAATATGGATAAAGTGTGATTGCAGAGATAAGACTGTTTTCAGAGCAAATGAGGACAAGGGACTCAAAGCTTAACTCTAAACCCATTATCTTTTTTTGCTGTTATACACTGTTTAATTGTTTCAGTTTTGTCCAACTTTCCCAATTTTGATTTTATTTGGAAAAGATACTGGTTTGCCAGTGGTTTGCCTTTTCCTTCTTTAGCTCATTGTATAGATAGGAAACTGAGATAAACAGAGTTAAGTGACTTACCCAAAATCACACAGTAAGTAAGTGTCTGAGGCTAGATTGCAATTTAGGAAGATGAGTCTTTATGACTCTAGAGGAGTCATTCTGACTATGGTACCATCTAGCTGCCCTGATCACACCACAATTCTTCACTCTAAATCTCCTTTGTTAGTATTGATTCTATTAAATCTGGGCAATTTTCCTTGATAATTTCTTGAAATGTAATGTCAAGACTTTTTTTCTTCATGACTTTCAGGTAGACCAATGATTCTGAAATTATCTCTTCTTGATCTATATTTCAGGTCCATTCTTTCTTTCAATGAGATATTTCACCTTTTCATCTATTTTCAGCCTTTGACTTTTCATTTCTTTTTTTTAGTTTTTTTTTTTGCAAGGCAATGGGACTAAGTGACTTGCCCAAGGCCACACAGCTAGGTAATTATTAAGTATCTGAGGCTGGATTTGAACTCAGGTACTCCTGACTCCAGGGCTGGGGCTCTATTCACTGCGCCACCTAGCTGCCCCTATGTTTTTATTTCTTGATGTTATTGTCTTTAAGCATTTTTGTACCCCTTTTTAACTAAACTTAATTCCCTTTTTAATAGTTCTCTTGCGTTCTTCTCATTTCCCATTTTTTCCTCTACCACTCTTATTTGATTTTTAAAATCATATTTTTGCTCTTTTAGAAATATCATTTTTAAAGGTTCTTCTAGGAGTTCAGTTGAAGTTGTATCCAATCTGCATTTTTAAAAGCTTTTTAGATATTTTCAAATCATTGTCTTCTTTTGAGTTTGTGTCTTGAACTTCTCTGTCAACATAGTAGATTTTTAGGTCCATTTTTTTGTCATTTACTCATTTTTTTCCATTCTATTGCTTGACTTTGCACTTTATGGTAGAATTGCTTCCACACACCTTGGGGATGGGAGTGGGGATGACTGACTTGAGTTTCTGATTTTTTTTTGCTATCTTCACAGCTTATAGTGTGGGCTTGTAAGTTTTTGGTGCTTTCAAAGTGGTAAGATCCAGAAGAGGTTTGGACATTGTCCTCCTGTTCTGTATTCTGGCCCTTAGCTAGGTAAGATTCCCTTTTCTCTTTGGACCATGAGTTCTCCTCTCTATCCTGAAAATGAAATGGGTGAAAGAGTTGCCAAATAATACCAGTCCTATATCTGGGTACTAGTAAAGGACACCCTGCAATCTCTTTTTAAGCAAAGTATTCAATCAGTTTGCCATCTTTGGGTGCCATTCACCTCCATGATTAGTGCTATTTCTACTTCATCTCACTCCCAAACAGCCTCTACCCACTGTCCACAGATTTCTCTTTCTGTCTGCTTAAACTGTCCTGGGCTAGAGTAATAATGCTTTTTGGCTGTCCCACTCAGAATTCATTTCAGTGTTTTCTGTGGTCATGTTGTAAAAATAAGTTTTGGCAGAGGTTTAGTAGTTGTGACCTTTTGCTCTGCCATCTTGACTCCACTACACCTTATTAGGGATATCCCCTATAGGTCTTCTAGAAGAATATGATATCAAAAAATTTAAGCAACATAATGCTAGAAATAATACAGGAAAATTTCTGAGCATTTCTAAACATAGAAAACAAAGTAAAAAGAATCCATATATTCCTCTGGAAAAAAAATTTCTATGTTTCAAACTCCCAGAATATAGCAATTAAATCGAACAATTCCTATTACAAGAAATTCTGCAAGTGATCAGGGAAAAAGATCTTCATACATAAAAAGGGGATTTCTAATAATACCAGACTTTTCTGCTCCAATCAGAAACCACAGGAAGGAATAAAATAGTGTATTCCAAAATAAAAAGGAGCTCATTTAGCATAACTTGCAAATCTGAAGCTAACCAATAAAAAACAAACATTTAATAATTTAAAAAAAGAGAGAATTTCTACAAAGAATAGCAAGCCTGAGAAAACTATTTTCTTTTCAAATATCTGTGATAAAATAAATGCAAAAAAAAGGTAAACAAACATAGCAAGAAGGACAGGACTACAAGAGCACAATAGAGAGACCTTTAAGAAATTCCTTTCTCTAAGTACACTCTAAAGATGAAAGCATAAAGTCAGATAGAAGTGATGTAGAAACAGCCTGAAACAGCATGGAATAAACCTCCCAGCACCCTACCTTCAGGTGAATCAATGATTTTTGTTGAGACTAAATTGAAGAATGAAAGCGTGCATAAAAGGTGGGAGGGAAGGGAGAATATAGAAAGAAATATATTATGTACCCTAATCAAGGCAAAAGATAATGAAGGAAAAATAATGCTGGTATTCTTTCAGAAAGAAGTCTTAAGAACTAAATGGAGAGATTGAAAGACAGGAAGGAAAGGAGAAAATATTGTTTCAGTGATAGGAGGAGCCACCACTGAAGATTGCTCCCATAGAATAGAAAAAAAGTCTATAAATGAACATGGGGAATGTACAATGGGTATTACTTGCAGGGATCTCTCTGGTACTTAAAGAGACCACCCAATCTGAACCAGGGCTTCTGGTGGCAGCTGAAACCCAAAAGAGTGAGTGGGTGTGCACAAACCCAAAGAGGAGGTTCATGGAAAATGGAAAATTCATGAATAAGGCAAAAGGTAGTAATGAGCTGCACAATCAGGGACATGGAAAAACTTCCTAACAGGAGGCAACATTTCCATCATCTAACCTGCAGGAATTTATATATCTATATCTATCTATCTATCTATCTATCTATATCTATATATATATATATATATTGGTTTTTGCAAGGCAATGGGGTTAAGTGACTTGCTCAAGGTCACTCAGCTAGGTAATTATTAAGTGTCTGGGGTCGAATTTGAACTCAGGTCCTCCTGACTCCAGGGCAAGTATTCTAATCACTGCACCAACTAGCTTCCCTTGGAATTGATAGTCTTAAGAATAAATCATAATAGCAAAAGGGAACCAGAGGACAAAATCTGTAAGGTAATAACATAGCAACTATTTGGAAGAGAGAAGCTAGAATAAGCAACTTAGAAACTTCAATTCCATAAAAGAACTCAGAGGATAAATATGTAGTAAATAAGTTCAAGGGACATGAATGAAGCATATAAGTCTAGAAGAGACAGAATGGGGATACAAATAACAAAGAAAAGTAAGGAAAGAAATCCTTTATAGGGAAATGAAAGTTAAAAAGAAACAAAGCCCAATGAAGGGGTAGAAGAGAGATTTTACCTTGACTAATTAACTGAGAGGGTAGGGAGGAAGGAGAAGAGAATGTTAAGGTAAAAGGAAAAAAAAGAGAAAAAGGAACTGAAAAATTAAATGCAAATCTAGGGGAAATGGAAACAAGGATTGAGTGGAGAACTTGAGATTGAGGGGTAGAAAGGTAGTGGGAATAAAGTTACCTTAAAGAAGATTAATATAATTGAAGGAACAGTCTTTTTTTTATAGTTCCTAATTAAGGAAAAAGCCCTACAATATTACAGATAAATAGAGGAAAGTACTTATGTGTTAGCTAAGCACTGGAAATACAACTATATTCAGAAAGAGGCAATTCCTGCCCTTAAAAAGTTTATGTTCTAATGGGGAAAGACCCCCCCCCCCCCCAGAGAGAGAGAGAGAGAAAGAGAGAGTGCGCTGGGGCAGTGAGAGGCAAAGGAACAATGTATAAAAGGAAGCTAAAAAGAAGTCTTTGGGATCCTCCTTAAAAATGAAGGTTCTGGGAGGCACCATTCAATCAGGAGAGGTCTATAGGAGGAGAGGCTATTTCCAGATGAAGAAACTGGGTCATGGTAGAGAAAGTCTGGTGTGTAGTCTAACTGCACGAGACAGGGCTAGATAAGAAAACAAAACCCTACCATCTGTTGTTTACAAAAAAACACACCTAAAAATCAGAGACAGAATAAAAATGAGAGGCCAGACAAAACTGATTATGCACCACATGAATCTTAAAAAGCAGGAGTTGCAATCATGCTATCAAAGGAAAAAAGTGTACAGCATAAAAGAGAAACAAGAAATATACATAATACTGAAGGGGACCATAGACAACCAACTAATATCATTATTAAGTTTATATGATTCAAGGACATCTATAACATGACTCTTACCTACCTTTTCAGACTTATCTCCTGTTTCCTATAATAAACTCTATTTTAATGAAACTCATTTAGACCAATTTTTGTGTTTATCACACAGATATAAACTTTTCTACATCATCTGGATAGTGATAGGCCTTATTAAAATTTAATTTAATCCAAAAATATACCATGTTAGGTAATGAGTACACAAATCTGGAAAAAAAAAAGACATAATTCATAGACACACTAAGATAAAAGAATAAAGGTGCCATTAACCGAAATAGGAAGTTAGAGTAAAAGGCAGGTTTGGGGATATAAAAAAAAATATATATTTTTCTCCATGTGGAATTTGAGTTGGGCCTAGTACTCTGGCGAGGTGATATAGATTTTGGAATTATCCATTTCCAATTTTTGGGAATAGGATCAGAATTTTAACATTAGAGGAAAGTTTAGAGACTGTCAAATTTTCTATCGTAGATCCAAAGCTAAAAGGGCCTGCAGAAGCCATCTAGTCCACTTCCCTCATTACATTAAGGAGGACACTGAGGCCCAGAGAGAATGTGACTTGTCCAAGGTCATATAGAGAATAAACCTCAAACTAAGATTTTAATCCAGATCCTCTGCTTTGTCAGTGTTCTTTCCACTGAACCAGTCTAATTCATTCATTTTAAAAATGAGGAAGTGAAGGTGAAAAAGATTAAATAATTTACTTAAGGTCTCACAGATGCTAAGTTGAGAATTTGAACTCAGGTCCCCAGACTTCAGATTCATCACATTTTCCCACTTAGAGGGGCCAAGGATCAGCTTGATAGTCACATAGGGCAGAAAATGCAAGTAGAAGAAGCCAGAAATACTCTATATAAATATATATTTTCAATGATATTCAGTGGACTGTAACAAATATTTTAGTGTTCGAATCTTTACTTGAAAGTTTTGTCTAAGTTCTGTTTGAAGGACATCTATGTCTAGGGTTTGGGAAGAGATGAAAGAGTAGCAAAGGGGAAAGTGAGGAGGGGAGGGGGGAGAGAGAGAGAGAGAGAGAGAGAGAGAGAGAGAGAGAGAGAGAGAGAGAGAGAGAGAGAGAGAGAGAGAGAGAGGAAGAGGGGAGGGGAGGGGAGGAGAGGAGAGGAGTGGGGAGGAGAGGGGTGGGGGAAGGGAGGCGAAGGGAGGGGAGGAGGGAGGGAGAGGAAGGAAATCATTCAAAAGACTTTTCTTTATTTCTTTAGAGCTGATCAGTGTCTGTTCCTCCTGCTTTCATCACTGAATATTTTGTGTATTTCCCATATGTTCTTAACTGTGAAGAAACTGTAGCTTCCAGTGGAAAGAAAATTCCTTGAGATTAGGGATGATTTCACTTTTGTATTTGCATTCCCATGGCCATTCTGGATACCTAGTAGGTATGTTATAAGTGCTTATGCACTGATATAGCAGGTGAATAATGAGAGGGAAATCAAGAAAAGAGCTTTAAGAAGTGATTGGAAGTGTCAAATGTTTTGGCAGTCAGGGAGAAGAATTAAGCAAAGACCATTGTATTCGTTAATCAGTTCAAAAATAATCAATGACCTTGGAGAAGTTTTGGTGGTGTAGTAGGATTGGAAATCCAATTGAAAGGGGATGAGGTGATTGTGGATTTTGGTTTTTCTAGAAAATTCACAGTTTAGGTGAGGGTAAAATATACCAATTGCTTTTCTTCCTCCCTTCCTTCCAACTTTCTTGCTTTATTGTAGAGTAGGTTGGGATCCCTTTGTAGACAGAAGGGCAGGAATAAGTAATGTAACATCCAGTAGCATTCTTTAGTTCTGACATCTGACCTGGGGAGGGGAGTAGTCAGAAATCACATCCTCTTCTCCTGAAAACATGTTAAATTTGAAGGACCTGGGTTCAAATTCCAGCTCTACAACTCATCGTCTGTGAGATATACAAGAGTATAGAGTTAGGGTTGGAAAATTAAGAAGGCCTGGAGGAAGCTATATTGACTGAGGCAAAGAGGGGAGAAATGAAAGGCATCAGGAAAAACTCAGAGAGGGTTCATGGAATCCAGACTAGGCAATTTGTACTTGCTGCAAATAGTGAGTGAAGATAAGTGAAGAGAATTGAACAAGTCTGGAAAATGTTACTTTTTATACTTAAAGGATCACTAAATCAGTAGTAAACTAGTAAAACCTTCCCTTCTCTTCTATTTTACAGATGAAAAAACTGAGGCTGAGAGAGGTTAAAGGATTTGCTAAAATCATGTAAGTATTAAAATTAGAATTTGAATCCATGTTCTCTTGACTATGAAGATGATGCTTATTCTACTCTATCATGTTGTCTTCCCTTGAGATACCTCTTAAAGGTAAGAAATATGGTTTGTTGTATTGGATTGGGAGAATGGGTTTAAATTACAGCAGAATGGAATTAAAATTGAATAGAAGAGGAATGTAATTAGTGAAATCTGTACGAGGGACCAGACCTGAGACTATCATTGAAGAGCTGACAGATTTGACAACAGGCAAAGAGTGGGTGGGAATGAATGAGGCACAGTGCCTGGAGAACTAACTTGGAAAATAAAGGACTGGGGGAAAAAAGGTCAGAGTGAGTTTTATTGTTTTATTCTGGCTGAAAATTATTGTCTAACAGATTAGCTAGAGGCAAAATCAAAGGATTAGAATAGAGTAAGAAATAACCTCCAAAGATCTAAGCAACTCACTCCCTTCAGGCAAGTAGAGTAAGACAGATCTTGCAGTCATTTGTGTTTAGAGAGCAGGTTAAGTCACAAGAGCAAATGAAATTAGCTAAAAATGGGTATAAAGGAAAGAGAGCCATAAAATGGATTAGAGAAGATAAAGGAAATAATTAAATGAAAGGAAGCAAAAGCAATAGAATCAAGGACAACAGATACAGATACTTATTCAGGAAATTTAGGCTTTCTAGCTCTTCATATCATTTCCCCTTTCAGATCAATTGTCCCTTTCTTGCCCCCAAAAGCCACTTTTTTCCAGAGGACTGAAATAGTCAAATAGTTTTCATCTCAGTCTAAGCCCCCCCCTACCACAACCCATCCACCCACCCAAATGCCCTCTCCTTTAGTCCAGTAGAAATTCACAGTGATTGAACACTGGGCGCAAGTGAAATGGATTTACAGAGAATCATCAATGCAAGGTTTGTTTGGCCACGGGTTCATTTTGAACTGTTGTGTGGAATTCTACTGGCAACTCCAAACAGTGTATATGCCTCAGAAGAGGGCTTCAGTGTAAAATCAATTTAGTTGAATAATGTTACCGCTGAGTTTTTGGTTTTTTCTTTTCCTTTCTCTCCCCGAATCTTTCCCTTAGAGACAGGTTACTTTGACTTTTGCTGAATTTCCCCTCCCTTCTCAATTTAGCAACTATGATTACTAAAATTACAGAAGCTGTCTCTCTAATGGGCTCATTGCCCTCTGTCCTGACCAGAGCTGGAGAAAAGATCTACTTGTATGATTGGTTGGTTAGCTTCCTATCAATCTTGATTCAGTTGCTTAAAATTTTATACTAAAATAAAGTTAAATGGTCACATACTTGGGACAGTGGTAGGGGAGAGTGGATTGAATCTCTTTTACTCAACTCCATGATTTCCCCAAGTCCCACTTTCCAAAATAAAGAGGGATCCAAGAAAAAAATGGCATGATAAGTAAATGAAAGCCAACTGCCAATTGAAGTGTACCAGGGAAGGGGAGCAGGGAGTAGAGAGAAAGGGGGAAAAAGTTGCTTCAGATGGGTCTCTGAAAGTCATACCAATTCCAGTCTTTTGATTTATAGTTTATTCTACTCTCATTGGCCTAATAGAGTCTGACAACCACTTTGCCTCTGTTCCCTATGTAAATATGTGTGCCAATACCTGGTTGCTGCCTCCTGTATTCTTTCATAACCAGCTCTGTGAAAGGAGACGGGAGTCAGGAAACTGGATTTTAAATTCCCTACTCTGCCATCAAATAACTATGACCCAAGATGAGTCATTCTGCCTTGATCAACCTATGTAGCATCCACAGGGGGACATCCTAATCTTTTTTGTATCATGGAACCTTTTGACAATCTGGTTGAAACCTTTGAATCCTTTCTCAGAACAATCTATATCAGTATCTTTATTTTGGTTTTTTCAAGATAATGGAGTTAAATGACTTGCCTAAGGTCACACATATAGGCAATTATTAAGGGTCTGAGGACCTGAGTTCAAATCCAGCTTCAGACACTTAATAATTGCTTATCTGTGTGACCTCGGGTAAGTCATTTAATCACATTGCCTTAAATAAATAAAATTTAAAAAAATAATCTCTTTAGTTCAGTTAAATTATGTGACTTTTAATCAACATACATTTACCTTTCCAAATATTATATATAATGTATATATAAAATATTTACATATATGCATATGTATGTATAAAATATGTTTAGATGTTAAATATATGTACTTTAAAAATCTTAGTTTCCTCATTTATAAAAATAGGGAAAATACATATATTACAAATGTAAAGGAGCAAAGTAGTTTAAAAAATGCAAAGCTATATATATAAGTAACATATACATGTGCATATTATACTATCCATATGTAGGTTTATAAAGCTACATGTAACTTAAAAGTTAAAAACATACATATATATATACATACATATAAATATTTGTTTTTAATAGTACAGTTATTTAACTTTGTTTAGCCTAGTTTCATCATTTATAAAATGATCTGGAAAAGGAAATAGTAAACCATCATAGTATCTTTTCCAAGAAAATGCCAACTGAGATCTCGGAGAGTCACAATTCACTGAAATGATTAAGCAATAATATACGTGAATAAAGCTTTATGAAGCATTTTTCTCCTAAATAGTCTTTCCTTTTATAGTACATGTATTACACATATACATATATACATATGTATGTATGTATGTATGTATAATCACATTGTGATTCAGAGATATTTTCCAGGTCATATGAGTTTTCATTCTTCCAAAGGTGGCACTCCTTATCCACTGAAAGAACATAGACTCTGCAACCTAAGAAACTGGGTTTAAATTTCACCACTGTTGCTTACTGCCTGTCTGATCATAGACAAGTCACTTAACTTTCTCATCTCCCTACCCAGAAAATGAAGACGTTATATTAGTTGCTCTTTGAGATCTCTTCCAGCTCTAAATATATGATCTAATGATCTATTTACTGTATTCATTTTGCCACCTTGTAACATACACATTCAAGAAAGAGATAGATAAGATTATGCTAAAAACAATTTTCAGCCACAGGACAGTTTTCTACTTGAAGTTATATGAGCAGAAATGAATATGATCTATCCATGGACATTGAGAGTAATTTATCTAGAGAAAGCATGCTCTGGATAGGGAATAATAGCATATTGCATAAGTAGGTATGTAATCAGATCAATTTTCTCAGGGTTATTAATGGAAAGTGAGAACTTTTGATTTTTAATAACAAGTTATCATTAGAGAGTCATTTTAGGTTATCAAGAAGGAAAATAACATGAAAATTTTAGGAAATTTTTATCTAGAAGTTATGGACAAAACAGATTGAATGACAGAGTGACTAAAGGAAAGAAAGCTATTGTATTTTTTCTAGTAAACCAAGTGTGAGAACTTACATTCGGTTTCAAAAAATCAACTTCACAATTATAGGATGAGAAAAGCAAATTTAGCTAGCAGTTATTCTGAAAAGATTTGAGGATTTTAGTGGACTTCAAGTGAAACATAAGTGACTTGAATGATGTACCAGTCAAAACAGTTCGTGTAATTTTGAATTACCTTGAGAGGAATAGCTTCTAGGAATAGACTATTATCCTTTTGCATTCAGCTCTAGTCAGAGCATATCCAAGGTCTGATGTGTAGTTCTGGACACTATGCTTAAAATAAGCATGACATTAACTTGGAAAGAATAATTAGGAGGGTAACCAAAGTTGTGAAAAGACCTTGAATTCAAGTCATCTGATGAGAAGTGGAAAGAACTGGAAATATTTTGCTAGAAGAAGACTTATGGAGAATATTATGATTATCTTTATTTTGAAGGGATGTTCCATTAGAAGAGGGATTATGGGAACATTGGAGGAACATTGGAAAGACATAAATTTGGACTTAGAAACTTTCTCATGATCATAATTGTCCAAAAGTGGAATAGTTTGCTTTGATAGATGGTGGATTGGTCTCACCAGAGGCCTTTAAAGCAGATTCTAGATAACTGTTTGCTTGGCATTTTGTAGTGGCAAATCCTTTAGAGGATATGACAGACTTATTTGTCTTGTTATTCTAAATTCTGTATTCCTAAAGAAATGAGATAGTCTAAAGTGGTTGCAATGTAGGATGATTAAAAAAGAGATTCATCTGTGATATTTTATTAATTCCCTTGATAGTCTTTTTTATCTTTTAACATTTTTATTTCTTTTATAATTATATACAATAGTAATATGTACCTATCACTTTTTGTAAGGTTTTGAATTTTACAATTTTTTCCCCACAGTCCCTTCCTTCCGCCCCAACAGAAGGCTGTCTGATAGTCTCTATATGGTTTCTATGCTATACATTGTTGTAAATTGAATGTGTTATAAGAGTAAACATAAATCTTCAATGTTTTTCTCACAGTTGCTATTACTAGCTGTACCTCCACCCCATTTCTCCCCACTCTCATTTATTCTATTCTCTCTCTCTCCTTTCATCCTGGCCCTGTCCAAAAGTGTGTTGTATCTGAGTATCCTCTCCCTCAATCTTCCCTCTCTTCTATCACCTATTCCCCCCTTCCCTCCTCCCCATTCCCCCTTATCCTATCCCTTTCTTATTTTTCTCTAATGTAAGAAAGATTTCCTCACCCTATTAAGTATGTATGTTATTTCCTCTCTGAGCCATTTCTGATGAGAATGAAGGCTCACTCATTCCCCCTTGACTTCTCCCTTTCCACTCCATTGAAAAAAGCTTTTTCTTGACTCTTATGTGAAATTTCTTAGCTTCTTCATCTCCTTTTCCTTCCTTTTAGTACTTTCCTTTATCACCCATCGACTGCATCTTTTTACTATATTATACCATTATATTCTACTCCTTCCTTTGCCCTGTCTATATATGCTCCTTCTAATAGCTATTATAAATGAGAAAGTTCATATGAGTTATCAATATCTTCTTCCCATGCAGGAATACAAACAGTTCAATATCATTAAGTTCCTCATAGTTAGTCCTTCTCATCCACCCGCTTTATGGTTCACCAGAGTCCTGTACTTGGAGATCAAACTTTCTGCTCAGCTCTGATTGTTTCAATAAGAAAGTTTGAAAGTCCCCTGTTTCATTGAAAGTCCATCTTTTCCCCTGAAAGAGGATGTTCAGTCTTGCTGGGTATCTGATTCTCGGTTGTAAACCAAGGTCTTTTGTATTCCAGAAGATCATATTTCAATCCCTATGAGCCCTTAATGTAGATGCTGCCAGATACTGTGCAATCCTGACTATGGAGCCTCAGTTGGTTGTTTTTCCAATGAGATATTTCACATTTTCTTCTAATTTTTGACTTGGAAGAATTTTATTTCTTCCTGATTTCTTGCGAAGTCATCAGCTTCCTTTAGTTCCATTCTGCATTTGAAGGAATTATTTTCTTCATAGAAGTTTTTTTATCTCCTTTTCCAACTGGCCAATTCAGCTGTTTAAGGCATTCCTCTCCTCATTTTCCTTTTGTTTTGCTTTTTCCATTATACCTAAACTGGTGTTTAACATATTATTTTCTTCAGTATTTTTTTTTTGGTATATCTTTCATCAAGCTTTTGGTTTGGTTTTCATGATTTTTCTGCATCGCTATCATTTCTCCTCCCAGTTTTTCCTCCATCTCCCTTAATTGCTTTTCAAAGTCTTTTTTTGAGCTCATTCATAGTCTGAGCCCATTTTCTATTTCTCTTGGAGGGTTTTGGATATGGAAGCTTCTATTTTGTCATCATCTGAGTACAGGTTTTGATCTTCCCTGGGACTAAAGTAATTCTCTGTGGTCAGATTCTTCTTTTTCTGTTGTTTACTCATTTCCTCAGCCCAAGACTGCACTTTCAAGGCTTTGGTTTTATTTTTTTGGGGGGGACACCCCACTGGGACCTTTATTCCTCCAAGGTCTTATGCTCACTTGACTGTGCTTTGATATGTAGATGGCCCTCATACTTCCCTCTTCCCTGGGGCTATAAGGAGGGACCCTGCTATCTTAGTATGGAATCACAAACTGCAACCTGGAGCTGAGTGTAGGCAAAAAGCAGAGTCTTACCCTGAGGGAGAGCAGAGAAATCTCTGCATACTTCCCTTATGGTCTCTGGGGGTACAGGCTGCTTCCTCCAGAATCTTGCTGCAGGTTCTGTGGTCAGTGCTCCTCACTCTGCACTTATTCTGGTGTGGCAGAGTTCTCTCCACACCCCTTCAAGCTGTTGCTGGTGATCTCTGGACTGGGCTGTGCTGCAGCCAAGGCTTTTTTTTTCCAACCCTGGTCCTGGTGAAACACACCTTTCCTGCAGAACTGCTAAGTTATCTTGGACTGGGAAAATGTATTGTTCAGTCTTTCTGTGGGTTCTGCCCCTCTAAATTTTGGCTAGAGTCATCATTTGTTTGTTTTTTATAGTTTGGGGGATAAGGAGTTCCCGTGAAATGCTGCCTTCACCTGACATCTTGACTCCACCTCTTCATTCTCTTTGATATTCTTGTATTTTTGTTCTTCCAGGTGAATTTTGGTATTATTTTTTCTAGTGTTATCAAATCATTTTTTGGCAGTCTGATTGATATGGTACTGAATAAGTAAATTAACAGGCAGAATTGTCATTTTTATTATTTTGCCTCAGTCTACCCATGAGTAATTGATATCTTTCCAATTGTTTAAATCTGACTTTATTTGTATGAAAAGTGTTTTGTAATTGTGGTCATATAGTTCATGGGTTTTTCTTGGTGGGTAGATTCAAAAGTATTTTATATTGCTTACAGTGATATTTTGTATAGTTTTTTATTTTTTTCAATTACACTTAAATTTAGTTTGTTTTCCCCATTTCCCCTCCCTACTCCCTCTCCAAGACAGCAAGCAATCATGTGAAATGTATCTCCCTATTGGTCATACTGTGAAAGAAGCATCATAACAAAAAGGGAAATTTTACAGGAAAGGAAAAATTTTTTAAAAATTTAAAAAGTGAAAAGTTCTATGCTTTGATCCAAATTCAGACTCCATGGTTCTTTATCTGGATGTGGATGGCATTTTATATCACAAGTCTGTTAGAATTGTCTTTGATCACTGTGTTGCTGAGAAGAGCAATTGTATTTCATAGCTGATCATGATACAATATTGCTGTTACTATGTATGATGTTCTAATTTTGCTCAGTTCACATATCAACAATTCATATAAGTTTTTCTAAGTTTTTCTGAAATCTACCTGCTCTGCATTTCTTATAGATAAAGCACCAGCCCTGAAGTCAGGAGGACCTGAAATAAAATCCGACCTCAGACACTTAATATTACCTAGCTGTGTGATCTTGGGTTAATTGCTTAACCCCATTGCCTTGCCAAAATTAAAAAAAAATATTATTTGATCAATCCATATGCTACAATTTGTTTAACCATTCTTCAATTGATAGGCATCCCCTCAATTTCCAAATCTTTGGCATCACAGAAAGAACTACTATAAATATCTTTTTACATGTGTGTCTTCTTTCTTTTTTAATGATCCTTTTGAGATATAGACCTAATAGTAGTATCGCTGGATCAAAGGGTATGCATGGTTTCATGGCCCTTTGGGCCATAAAATGCTCTCCAGAATTGTTGAATCAGTCCACAACTCCACCAGCAGTGCATTAATAATCCAGTTTTCCCAAATCCTCTTCAACTTTTATCATTTTCCTGTTCTGTCAGATTATCTTGAATGATAGGTGTTTGGTGGTACTTCAGAACTGTTTTAATTTTGCATTTCTCTAGTCTAATCATTAATTATTCAGAGTATTTTTAAATATTACTATAGATAGTTTTAATTTCTTCATGTGAAAACTGCCTGTTCATAGCAATTGACCATTTCTCAGTTGGGTAATGACTTGTATTCTTATAAATTTGACTCAAAGGGGAAGCTAGTTGGTACAGTGGTTAGAGTACTGGCCCTGGAATCAGGATGACCTGAGTTCAAATTTGACCTCAGACACTTAATAGTTACCTAGCTGTGTAAATTTGGGCAAGTCACTTAAACCCACTGTCTTGCAAAGAAAAAGAAAAAGAACTTTGACTCAATTTTCCATATATTTTAGAAATGAGTTTATCAGAAACTCTTGCTGTAAAAATTGTTCCCCAGCTTCTGCTTTCTTTCTGATCTTATTTGCATTGGTTTTGTTGGTGCAAAATCTTTTTATTCTAATCAAAACTATACATTCTGCTTTGCAATTTGTTCTCTATCTTTTGTTTAGTCAGGAATTATTCCCCTCTCTGTAGATCTACAGGTAAATTATTTCTTGCTTTCCTAATTTGCTTATGGGATGTGAGACCTTAGTCTATGTGTAGTTTCTGCCATACTATTTTCCAGTTTTCCCAACAGTTTTTGTTAAAGAGTGAGTTCTTCCAGAAGCTGGAGTCTTTGGATTTATCGAACAGTAAATTACTATATTTATTTACTGCTGTGTCTTTTGTACCTAACTTATTCCACTGATCCATTCTATTTCTTAGCCATTGTCAAATAGTTTTGATGATTACTGCTTTATAATATAATTTCTGATCTGGCATGGTGAGTCCACCTTTTGTCTCTTTTTTCATTAATTTCCTTGATATTCTTGACATTTTGTTATTCCAAATGAATTTTGTTAAATATTTTTTTCTAACTCTATTAAATAATGCTTTGGTAATTTGGTTGGTGTGATGCTAAATAAGTAAATTTAAGTAGAATATCATTTTTAAGGGGCAGCTAGGTGGTGCAGTGAATAGAGCGCTGGCCCTGGAATTAAGAGTACCTGAGTTCAAATCTAACCTCAGACACTTAATAATTTCCTAGCTGTGAGGCCTTGGGCAAATCATTTAACCCCATTGCCTTGCAAAACCTAAAAGAAAAAGAATATAATTTTTATTATAATAGTTGTTAGCCCATAAGTAATTGATATTTTTCTATTTGTTTATATCTGATTTACTGTTGCAAAAAATGTTTTGTGATTGAGTTTATAGAGTTCCTGGTTTGTCTTGATTGGTAGATTACCAAATATTTTATATTATCCATAGTTATTTTAAATAGAATTTCTCTCTCCATTTCTTGTTACTGGGCTTTATTAGTAATATATATATATATATATATATATATATATATATATATGTATATATATATATATATATATAAATGCTGATGATTCATATGACTTTATTTTATATACTGTAACTTTGTTAAGACTATTAATTATTGGAGGGGGAGGCTAGGTGGCACAGTGGATAAAACACTGGCTCTGGAGTCAGGAGTACCCGGCACTTAGTAATTACCTAGCTGTGTGGCCTTGGGCAAGCCACTTAACCCCATTTGCCTTGCAAAAACCTAAAAAAAAGATTATTAATTATTTCAAGTAGTTTTTTAGTTGATTCTCTAGGATTCTCTAAGGATGCCATCATATCACTTGCAAAGACAAAAGTTTATTTCATCTATTGCCTATTCTAATTCCTTCTTTTTCTTCTCATTGCTATGGCTAAAATTTCTAGTACTGTCTATATACATATATACATACATATATGTAAATTTATATTAGTGATGATAATTGATATCCTTGCTTTACTACTGATCTTTTTGGGAAGATTTCTAGCTTATCCCTATCACATATAATCTTTGCTGATGCTTTTAGATAGAAACTGATTATCATTTTTAAAAAAACTCCATTTATTCCTATGTTCCCTAGTATTTTTAATAGGAATGGACACCATATTTTATCAAAAGCTTTTTCAGCATGTATTGAAATAATTATGTGATTTTTTTATTGGTTTTGTTATTGATGTAGAAATTATGTTGATTTGCTAATATTAAACCATCCCTGAAATCCTGGTATAAAATCCATTTGGGTGTAGTGTATAATTGTAATATATTGCTGTAATTGCCTTGCTAGTATATTTTATTTAAAATTTTTACAAAATATTCATTAGGGAAATTGGTCTATAATTTTCTTTTGGTTTTGTCTCACCCTGGTTTAGATATCAGTACCATATTTGTATCATAAATGGAATTTGGTAGGGTTCATTCACCTGTTTTTCCAAATAGTTGATATATTATTGGAATTAATTATTGTTTAAATGTTTGGTAGAATTTATTTGTGAGCCCTTATGAATATTTTTTCCCAAGGGAATTCATTAATATCTTGTACAATTTCTTTTTATTTATTTTTTGGAAGGCAATAGGGTTAAGTGACTTACTCAAGGTCACACAACTAGGTAATTTATAAATATCTGAGTCCAGATTTGAACTCAGTTTTTTCTGACTGTAGGGCTGGTGCTCTTTTGTGCCACTTGCTGCCCACAATTTCATTTTTCAAAAATGGGATTACTTAGACATTCTATTTCCTGATCTGTTAATCTAATTTGTATTTTAGTAAGTATTCATCAGTTTTGTTCAGATTGTAATTGGCTTATAATTTGGCAAAATATTTCCCAATGATGACTTCAATTTCCTCTTCATTGGTGGTGGTTTCATTCCTTCCATTTTTGTTACTGGATATTTGGTTTTCTTCTTTCTTTTTTTTTAAATCAAATTAACTGATAGTTTATCTATATTATTAGGTTTTGGTTTATTTAAAAGCTCAATGATTTTTCTTTTTTTTTACTTTCAGTCTTATTAATCTCAGCTTTGATTTTCAGGATTTATAATTTGGTACTCAATTGCAGATTTTTAATTTATTCAAGTTTTTTCTAGTTGCGTGCCCACTTTGTTGATTTGTTCTTTTTCCATTTTGTTAATGTAATAATTTAGAGAAATAAACTTTTCCTTAAGTACTGCTTTGGCTATATCCCATAAATTTTGCTATGCTGTCTCATTTTCATTATTCTCTTTAATGAAATTAATGATTGTTTCTAAGATTTCTTCTTTGACCCACTTATTCTTTAGGATTAGATTATTTGTTTCCAATTAATTTTTATTCTATCTTTCCACTAAATTTAAATTTTTATTGCATTTTGATCGAAAAAGAAAACATTTAATACTGCTTTCTTTTTTTATATTTGATTTTGAGGTTTTTATGCTCTAATATATGCTTAATCTTTATGTAGGAGCCACATGTTGCTGAGACATAAATATATCCAGGGCCATCTCCAGTTGTCCTGATACATATTTGACCAATGAACCATATGGTTCTGGAGGAAAAAGTAAGACTAGTTACTTAGCACAGAATCCCCTCACTCAAATCCAGTTCACATGCTTGTCATAATATCACCTCTTTGAAAAATGAAGGGCAAAAAATTATTATTGTTATCAGTTTCTTTCCTTATCTCTTTTAGTCTATTTTTTTGCTTTTTTTTTTTTTTTTTTTTGGTCTGAGATCAGGATTGCTGCCCCTGCCTTTTTAAAAAAAATGTCAGCTGGAGCATAATATATTCTGCTTGTCTCTCTGCTTCAAGTGTGTTTCTTGTGAACCATAGATTTTAGGATTCTGGTTTTTGATCCACTCTGCTACACGCTTCCATTTTATGGGAAAGTTCATGCTATTAACATTCGAAGTTTTGATTACCTCTTGTGTATTTCTCTCTCTCCAATTCTTTCTCATGTTTTTCCATGCTCTGCTTACAACCTTTCCTTTTTCACCAATGTTTGCTTCTGTCTCTCACCTCCCCTGATCTGCCTTCCCTTTTTTCAGTCCATACTTATGCCCTTTCCTTAATTTCTTTTCCTCCTACTCCCCTGTTGGGCAAGATAGATTTCCACTGATTCTGTATGTTATTCCCTCTTTGAGCAAATACTGATAAGAGTAAGATTCAAGAGATGTTCATCTCTCACTCTCCCATCTTCCTCTCCAATAAAATAGATCTTTTTCTCCTCTTCATGTGAAATTATTTTCCCCATTCTGTCTTGCCTTCTTTCTGCACCTATTTAACTCCTCTTTCTCATCCCTTAATTTTTTGTCATTTTCTTGAATTCGACTTATCCCATACCTTCTATGTATGTTCCTTCTAATTGTACAATTTGTGATATAACTGTTAAGAATTACAAGTAACATGTTCCTGTTTAGAGAAACAATTTAGGTCTATTGAATTCCTTATATTTTCTTTTCCTTTTTTTATCTTTTTAGGCTTCTTTTGGGTATTGATATTTGAGGTAAAATTTGTGCTTTAGTTATGGTCATCTTAGGAAAGCTTGAAATCCTTCTATTTTATAAAATGACCATTTTTTCCCTTTATGTATTATGCATAATTTTGCCAGGTAAGTGATTCTGAATTTGAACCCTAGCTCTTCTGCCATCCAGAATATCCTTATCCTGTTTCATGACCTTTGTCCTTTGATGTTACAGCTGCAAGTCCTATGTTAACCTCCTTATGATTCCCCAATATTGGAATTGTTTCTTTTAGCTCATATGCAGTATTTTTCCTTGATCTGATAGATCTGAAGTTTGGCTATACTATTCCTTGTAGTTTTTAATTTGTGATATTATTCCTGAGATGACTGGGAGAATCCTTCAATTCCTATTTTACCTTCTGGTTTCAGAGCATCAATGCAATTTTTCTTGATAATTTCCTGGATAATGCTGTTCATTTATTCCTTTTAATTATGACTTTCAGGTAATCCAATGATTCTGATATTGTCTCTCCTACATCTACTTACCAGGGGAGTTGTTTTTACCTTGAATTATTTTACATTTTTTTCATCCTTTTAAGTAAGTTTGATTGATCCTTTAGATTTACTTATTTATTTTTCCAATCATATGTAAAAATAACATTAAAAATTCATTTTTTAAGGTTTTCTTCCTTCCCTTCAACATGTTCTTAATCCACCCTAGGATAGCAGGTAATCTGATATAGGTTTCACATATATTATCATGGTAGGCATATTTCCATATTAGTTATGCTGTGAAAGAAGAATCAGAACAAAAAAGGTGAAATGATTAGGAAAATTTTTTGAAAATTAAAATAGTTTGCTTTGATTATCATTCAGATTCCACAGTTCTTTTTCTGAATAAGTATGGAATTTTTCATCTCATGTCTTTTATAATTATCTTTGATAATTTTTATATTGTTGAGAAGAGCTAAAGTTAGTATAGTGGATCCCCTAATGATGCTGTTAAAGTATATATTTTCCTGGTTTTGCTCACTTCACTCATCATCAGTTGATGTTAGTCTTTCTGAGTTTTTTCTGAAATCTATGTACTTATCATTTCTTTTAGAGCAATAATATTCCATTATATTCAAATACTACAACGTGTTCAGCCATTCCCCTATCAATGGTTGGGTTTTTCTAACCTTTTGTATGATTTCTTTGGGATATAATACTGGTAGTAGTATTGCTGGATCAAAGAATATACATAATTTTATTGATCTTTGGGAATAGTTTCAATTGTTTTCCAGAATGGTTGGATCAGTTCATATACAAGTCCACTAACAATGCATCAGTGTCCCAGTTTTCACACATTTCCTCCAATACTTATCATTTTCCTTTTTTGTCATATTAGTCAATCTGATGGTGTGAGATGGTACTTCATAGTTGTTTTTAATTGCATTTCTCTAATCACGGCATAGTGCATTTTTTAATATGACTATCAATAGCTTTGGTTTCTTCATCTGAAAAATGCCCATTCATATTATTTGGGGAATGATTTGTATTCTTAGGAATTTGACTCAGTTTGCTTTCCTTTTATTCTTGGTTGTATTGATTTCATTTGTACTAAAACTTTTCAATTTAATGTAATCGAAATTATCCATTTTGCATTTCATAATATTCTCTATTTCTTATTTGATTATAATCAGATCTTTGTAGATCTGACAGATAAATGATTCCTTACTCTTCTAATTGATTTATGGCATCATCCATTTTGACCTTATCTTTGTATAGGAGAACCTTTTCTCTGTCACAGGTCATTTGGAAATTTATAACATTATTCACGGGCTATATATGAGTCTAACATTTAATTAATTCACCCCTCAAAAGCTACTATATTTATTGTACTTCTAGTCCTACCTGTGGTTGCCTTGACAACCTGTGGGTCAGAGTTTCCCCACCCTTATTGTAGAGGATGTGAGATGTCAGTCTGTGCCTAATTTGCGCCATAATAGTTTCCAGTTTTTCTTGTAGTTCTTGCCAAATAGTGAGTTCTTATTCCATAAACTGGAGTCTTTGGATTTATCATATAATTAGATTAATATAATTAACACTGCGTTCTGTAAACCTAACTTATTTCATTGATCCATCACTCTATTTGTAGACCAATACCAAATAGTTTTTAAAAACTTCTTCTTGGGGGCGGAGCCAAGATGGCAACATGAAGGGTTCGATTCTTAGGAGCTCTCTGATAGAACTCATAAGCTAAGGACTCTAACTAAACTTTCGAGAGAAAGAACCCACAAAGGGACCAGTGAGGCAGTTCTCCTACTCAAGGTAACCTGGAAAAGAGCAGAAAGGCTCTGCTCCCCAGGGTTGGAGGGGCGGCCCGCCGGAGGGGTGGCCCGCCAGAACGAAAGAATGTCAGCCTCCTGGAGGCTGCCCCAGGGTGCTGGGAGGGAACAGTGGGGGACCTCTGCCAGAGCAAGCATGTGGAGCCCAGCCCTCAGGGCACAAAGCCAGCAGCTTGGTCTTTCAGCAGCCCAAGCAGGAGCCCCCCGGGCATGAGCCCATTGAGCTGAGGGAGGGGAGTGAAGAGAGACTGCAGAGCTCTGTCCTCTGCCCCTGGAACAGGACTCTGGGGCTCTGGCCACATTCAGATCCTGATCCCAGTCTAGGCCCCCCATAGAACAACAGGGCCCCCCACACCTCGGCCCGTGACAGAGGGGGGTGCTTATGGTCATTCACATACCAGGAGGGAGGACAGAGCCTCACACACTGAGACCCTTGTGGGAGTGTCCCAAAAGTTCAGGAAGCACCCCAAAACCAGGCCCAGGCTGGGAAAATGAGCAAGCCGAGAAATAAGTGGAAGACTATTGAGAAATATTTTGCAAATGAGCCCAAGAAGGATCAAAATACTCAGTCTGAAAATGAGGAAGCACAAGCTCCTGCATCTAAAGACTCCAAGAAAAACAGAAATTGGGCTCAGGCTATGATAGAGCTCAAAAAAGACTTTGAAAATCAAATGAGGGAGTTGGAAGAAAAACTGGGAAAAGAAAGGAGAGAGATGCAGGAAAAACATGAAAATGAAGTCAGCAGCTTAGTCAAGGAAATCCAAAAAATTGCTGAAGAAAATAGCATGCTAAAAACCAGCTTAGGTCAAATGGATAAAACAGTTCAAAAAAGTTATTGAGGAAAAGAATGCTTTAAAAAGCAAAATTGGCCAGATGGAAAAAGAGATAAGAAAACTCTCTGAGGAGAACAAATCCTTCAGACAAAGAATAGAATTCAGGGAGATTGATGAATTTACCAGAAATCAGGAATCAATACTTCAAAACCAAAAAAATGAAAAATTAGAAGAAAATGTGAAATATCTCATTGAAAAAACAACTGATATGGAAAACAGACTTAGAAAAGATAATTTAAAAATTATTGGAATACCTGAAAGTCATGATCAGGAAAAGAGACTTGACATCATTTTCAAAGAATTACTACAGGAAAATTGCCCTGATATTCTAGAAGCAGAGGGCAAAATAGAAATGGAGAGAATCCACCAATCCCCCCGAGAAAGAGATCCCAAAAAACCAACCCCTAGGAATATTATAGCCAAGTTCCAGAACTCCCAAGACAAAGAGAAAATATTACAAGCAGCCAGAAAGGACACAGTTCAAATATCATTGAGCTGCAGTCAGGATCACACAGGACTTAGCAGCAACTACATTGGAAGCTCGTAGGGCTTGGAATACAATATACCGGAAGGCAAAAGAGCTTAGAATGCAGCCAAGAATGAACTACCCAGCAAGGCTGAATGTTCTCTTCCAGGGAAAAAGATGGACTTTCAATGAACCAGGGGAATTTCAAAGGTTCCTTTTGGAATGGCCAGAGCTGAACAGAAGGTTTGATCTTCAGATACAGGACTCAGGTGAAGCATGGAGATTGGAGGAGAGGGGGGAAATATGCGGGACTTAATGAGGAACTGCATGTATAGAAAAATGATACTGATAATATTCATATGAACCTTCTCAGTTAATAGAGCAGGTAGAGGGAGCTTTTATAGTTGAAGCACAGGAGAAAGCTGAATTTGAAGATAAAATATGGTGTAAAAATGGAGTCAATAGAAAAAAGGGAAATGTAATGAGAGAAAGAAAAAAGAGACGGGGAATAGGCAAAGATATTTCACATAATAAGATTTTTTTTATTATTACAATGAGCTATTGCAATGGTATGGAATGGGGAAAGCAAGGGGGAATGAGGGAACCTTTGCTCTCATCAGAGATGGCTATGAGAGGAATCAGCAAATATACTCAATGGGGTATAGACATCTGGAGTAAGAAGGAGGGGGGAGCAGGGGGGAGGAGTGGGGATGTGAATAAAGGAGGAGAGGATGGACCACGGGGGGAGAGTGGCCAGATATAACACATTTTCTTTTTTACTTTTTGCAAGGGGCTGGGATTGGAAGGCCTGCCCAGGACCATAGGGCCAGGTGGATTCTGGGCCTAAGGGGTGGTATGGGGGCTCAGGGCTTCTTGGCCCCAGGACCAGGGATCTGTCTGCTGCACCACTCAGCGACCCTACAGCAGAGTCATAGTGAAAGGAGAGAGAAAATATAGTACATGGTAGTGGAGAAATAAGAAAGGAGGGAGTTGCGATCAGCAATGGCAACGTTGGAAAAATATGGAAGTAACTTTTGTGATAGACTTATCATAAAGAATGTGATCCACCCGTGACAGAGTTGTTGGTGTTGGAACACAGACTGAAGCACATTTTTTGTTATTATTATTTGGGGGAGGGTGCAGGGCAAGTGGGGCTGGGTGGCCTTTCTGGGGCCACATAACAGGGTAATCTTTGGGTGTCTGGGGCAGGATTTGGACCCAGGTGCTCCTGGCTCAAGGGCCAATGCTCTATCTGCCACCCAGCCACCCCTACTATTATTACTATTTTATTTTATTTTGGGTCTTTTTTTTTCTTCTTTTTGGATTTTGCAGGGCAGTGGGGGATTGGGTGGCTTGCATGTCACATGGCTGGGTGATTGTTGGGTTTATGAGGCTGGATATGGACTCGGGTGCTCGCAGCTCCAGGGCTGGTGCTTTGTCCATTGCTCCAGTTGACCATACCTACAATTATTACTATTTTTTTTAATTTTAATTTTTTTCTCTCCCCTTTACTTTTTTGCCCAAGCAAATCTATCTATATTAATGGAGGAGGGGTATTTTGTTTACTTGTAAACAAGGATATTTTATTAATGTAAAAAAATTTGTACAAAATGAGAATAAAAATAAATTAAAAAAATTTCTTCATAATATAGTTTTAGATCTGGTATATCTAGACCTCTTTCATTGCATTTTTAAAATTAATTCTATTGATATTCCTTTTTTAGAAAGATTTTATTTAATTTGAATTTTACAATTTTCCCCTAATCTTCCTCCCCCTGCCCCAGAAGGCAGTTTGTTAGTTTTTACATTGTTTCTGTGGTATGCATTGACCTAAATTGAATGTGATAAGAGAGAAATCATGTTCTTAAGGAAGAAACATAAAGTATGGTATATAGCAGAATTACATAATAAGATAACATTTTTTTAAAAAAAATTAAAAGTAATAGTCTTTGATCTTTGGTCAAACTTCACAATTTTCTCAGGATACAGATGTCATTCTCCATTGCAGATACCCCAAAATTGTGCCTGATTGTTGGCCTGTTGGTATGAGCAAGTCCATTAAGGCTGATCATCACTCCCATGTTGCTGTTAGAGTGTACAATGTTCTTCTGGCTCTGCTCATCTCACTCAGAATCATTTCATGCAAATCCCTCCAGGCTTCCCTAAATTCCCATCCTTTCTGGTTTCTAATAGAACAATAGTGTTCCATCACATACATATAACACAATTTATTAAGGCACGCCCCAATTGATGGACATTCACTCAATTTCCAATTCCTTGCCACCACAAATAGGGCTTCTATGAATATTTTTGTACAATTGCTGTTTTTACCCTTTTTCGTCATCTTTTCAGGGTATAGACCCAGTAGTGGTATTGCTGGATCAAAGGGTATGCACATTTTTGTTGCCTTTTGGGCATAATTCCAAATTGCTCTCCAGAAAGATTGAATGAGTTTCACAGCTCTACCAACAATGTATTAGTGTCCCAGATTTCCCACATCCCTTCCAACATTGATCATTGTCCTTCCTGGTCATATTGACCAGTCTGAGAGGTGTGATTTAATTTAAAGATGCTTTAATTTGCATATCTCTAATAAGTAGTGATTTAGAGAAATTTTTCATATGACTGGATCACTTTAATTTTCTCATCTGTAAATTGCCTTTGCATATCCTTTGACCATTTGTCAATTGGGGAATGATTTGTCTTTTTTTAAAAATTTGACTCAATTCTCTGTATAATTTAGAAATGAGTCCTTTATCAGAAATACTAATCATAAAAATTGTTTCCCAATTTACTACATTTCTTTTGATATTGGTTACAGTGGTTTTGTCTGTGCAAAGGCCTTTTTTAACTCAATGTAATCAAAATTGTCTAGTTTATTTATTTATTTATTTTTGGTATGGTGGGGTTAAATGATTTGCCCAAGTCATGCACTTATGTAATCATTGTGTTTGAGACCAGTTTTAAACTCAGGTCCTCTTGACTCCAAGGCAGGTACTCTATCCACTGCACTACCTAGCTGTCCCTATTGATATTCTTGATGTTTTGTTCTTGCAGGTAAATTTTGGGTTTTTTTTTTAGCATTATAAAATGGTTTTTTTATTTTTTTGGTTGTGTGGTTCTACTGAATAAGTAGTTTAAATTAGGTTAAATTATCATTTTTATTAAATTATCTCAGTCTACCCATGAGGAGATGATATTTTTCTAGTTGCTTAGATCTGACTTTATTAGTGTGAAAAGTGCCTATTCTACTTCCTTTAATTTCTTTTTCTTCTCTTAATTGCTAAAGTCAATATTTCTAATACAATATTGCATAATAGTAGTGATAATGGGCAACCTTATTTCATCCCTGATCTTTCTGGTTAGACTTCTAGCTTATTCCCAATTGCACATGATGCTTGCTAGTGGTATTAGAGAGTTACAGCTTATAATTTTAGGGAAAAATCATTTAATCTTATGCTCTCTAGTGTTTTCAATAGGGATGAATACTGTATTTTTTCAAAAACTTTTTCAGCATCTATTAAGATAACATATGATTTTTTTTTTTAGTTTTTGCAAGGCAAATGGGGTTAAATGGCTTGCCCAAGGCCACACAGCTAGGTAATTATTAAGTTTCTGAGGCCGGATTTGAACTCAGGTACTCCTGACTCCAGGGCCGGTGCTCTATCTACTGCGCCACCTAGCTGCCCCTAAACATATGATTTTGATAGTTTTGTCATTGATATGGAAGCTTATGCTAATAGTTTTCTAAATATTGAATCAGTCCTGCATATCTAGTATAAATCCAACCTGGTCATAATGTATTATCCTATTGATAACTTGCTTTAATCTATTTAGTAATATTTTATTTAAAATTTTTGCATCAATATTCATTAGGGAAATTGGTCTATAATTTCTTTCTTGGTTTTGGTTCTTCCTGGTTTAGTTATCAGCATCATATTTGTGTCATAAAAGAAATTTGGTAGGACTCCACTTATTTTTCTTCATTAGTTTGTAGAAAATTAGAATTAATTGTCCTTTAGATGTTTGGTGGAAGTCACTTGTGAATTTATCTAGAGATTTTTTTTTCTTATGGGGTGCATTAATGAATTGTTCAATTACTTTTTCTGAAATGGTGTTGAGTATTTTATTCTTCTGCTAATTTGGATAATTTCGATTTTTGTTAATATTCCACCATTTCATTTAGATTGTCATATTTATTGGTATATAGTTGGATAAGAAGGTTGAATATTGCTTTAACTTCCTCTTTTAATTCCTCTTTTTTTAACTTCCTCTATTAATTCACCCTTTACATTTTTGATACCAATAATTTTGTTTTCTTCTCTTTTGTTTTAAATCATATTAACCAAAGGTTTATTTATTTATTTTGTTGTTTTTTTAAAATCAAATCTTAGTTTTATTTATTAATTCAAAGTTTCTTGTTTTCAATTTTTTAATCTCTCCTTTGATTATTAGGATTTCTTTGGTATTTATTGGAGATTCTTAAATTGTTCTTTTTTTAAAAGAACAATTTTTAAAAGTTGTTCTTTTTTTAGTTGCATGCTCAATTCATGGAATTCCTCTTCATGTATTTTATTCATTTAGAGATTTAGAGATATTAAATTTCCCCCCAAGTTTTGGTTTATTGTCATTGCCTTAGATGAATTTATTCTTTTTATGATTTATAGTTTGACCTTCCCTAGGATTTGATTATTTAGTTTTCAATTAATTTTTAATCTAGTTTTTCATGGCCCTTTACTACATATAATTTTTATTGTATCATCATCTGATAAAAATATGCCTAATATTTCTGCCTTTCTGAATTTGATTGTGAGATTTTTAATGCCCTAATACAAGGTCAGTTTTGTATAAATACCATGTACCACTGAGAAAAAAGATATTCTTTTCTATCCCTATTCAGTTTTCTTTAGAGATTTATCATACCTAACTTTTCTAAGATTCTGTTCATCTTTTCACTTCTTCCTCACCTAATTTTTGATTATATCTACCTAACATTGAGTAGGGGAGGTTGATATTCCCTCCTAATATAGTTTTGCTATCTATTTCTTCCTCTATCTCATTTAGTTTCTCCTCTGAGAATTTGGATGCTATAGCACTTGTTGTATAGATACAGATACAGATACAGATACAGATACAGATACAGATACAGAGACAGAGACAGAGACAGAGACAGAGATAGAGATAAATATAGATAATGAACTCAGGTCCTCCTGAGAATTTGGATGCTATAGCACTTATTACATATATATATAGAGATATATAGATATAGATATACATATATGTATGTACATATATATTTATCTATCTATATCTATATCTGTATCTGTCTCTGTATCTGTATCTGTCTCTGTCTCTGTATCTGTATCTGTATCTGTCTCTGTCTCTGTATCTGTATCTGTGTCTGTGTCTGTGTCTGTGTCTATGTCTATCTATGTCTATGTCTATGTCTATGTCTATGTCTATGTCCATGTCCATGTCCATGTCCATGTCCATGTCCATGTCCATATCTATATCTATATCTATATCTATATCTATATCTATATCTATATCTATATCTATATCTATATCTATATCTATATCTATATCTATATCTATATCTATATCTATATCTATCTACATCTATATCTATATCTATATCTATAATGAACTCGGCCCTGTGCTCCATTCACTGCACCACCTAGCCGCCCCCAGATGTGTTTCTTGTAAAGTACATATTAGTACAATTCTGATTCTTAATCCATTATGCTATGCACTTCCTTTTTATGGGAGAGTTTATTCCATTCACAATCCATGATTACTAACTGTATATTTCTCTCCATTTCATCTTCCCCATTTATATTTTTTCTCTCCTTTCACCCTATCTCTCCTCACCAATATTTTGCTTTTGACCACCACATCTCTCAATCTGCCCTCCCATCTATCAGTCCATTCTTTTTCTTTCCACTTTCCCCTCTTTCTTCTGCCCTCCCTTCTATCAGTGCTTCCCTTACCTTTTTTTCTCCTTTACCCTCCACTTCCCTGTGGTTAAGATACATTTTTAAACTCAATTGGGAGTATATGTTATTTGTTCTTTGAGTCAAATCTTTTGTGAATAAGATTCAATCCATACCCATACCTTCCTTCTTTCCTTGTACTATAATAAATTCTTGTCTCTTCATGTGATATGATTTACTCTTTTCTGCCTCTCCCTTCTCTCCTAGGACAACATTTTTATTATTGTGTAATTTTTTTTAGGGTTTTTTTTTTTTGCATGGCAATGGGGTTAAGTGGCTTGCCCAAGGCCACACAGCTAGGTAATTATTAAGTGTCTGAGAACGGATTTGAACCCAGGTACTCCTGACTCCATGGCCAGTGATCTAACCACTGCACCACCTAGCTGCCCCGTAATTTTTTTAATATCATCACATTATAATGATATTATACTCATACCTTCTAAGTATACTCCTTCTAACTGCCCTAATCAAAATACAATTCTCAAGAGTTACAAGTTTTATCTTCCCATTAAGGTTATAAAGAATTGAGTCTTATTGAATAACAATTTTTCTCTTCTGTTTATCTTTATGCATCTCTTGGGTCTTTAATTTGAAAACTGAATTTTCTTTCAATTCTGACCTTTTTATCAGGAAAGTTTGAAAGTTTCCCACTTTGTTGAATTACCATCTTTCCCCCTGAAGAATATGCTGAATTTTTCAGGGTAGCTGATTCTTGGTTGTAATCCAGTTTTGGATGATTATATTTTAGACCCTCCCATCTTTTAATGTGGAAGCTGCTAAATCCTCCATAATTTTGACTGTGACTCCTTGGTATTTGAATTTGGGGGGGGGGTTACTACTTGCAGCATTTTCCCCTTGAGTTGATAATTCTGGAATTTGGCTATAAGATTCCTTGGAGTTTTTATTTGGGAATCTCATTATGGAGGTGATCAGTGGATTCATTCAAGGACTATTTTGTCCTCTAGTTCTAGGATATTAGGGTAGTTTTCTTTGATAATTTTTTTTAAAAGATAATGTCAATGATCTTTTGTTTTTTGATCTTGACTTCCAAGTAGACTAATTATTCTTAAATTATCTGTCCTGGATCATTGACAGTAATTTTTCCTATGAGGTACTTTATATTTCCTACTATTTTTCCAGTCTTTTGATCTTCTTTGGTTAATTCTTGATGTATTAGTTTCAAATTAACCCAATTCTAATTTGTAACGATTTATTTTCGTTTGTATTTTCTTTTCCATTTGTCCAATTCTACTTTATTTTTGGTAAGTTCTACATCCATATATTCTTTTTTCCATTTCTTTTTTAAAAATAAATTTCTTGGGGGTGGCTAGATGGCACAGTGGATAGGGCCTCAGCCCTAGAGTCAGGAGTACCTGAGTTCAAATCCAGACTCAAACACTTAATAATTACCTAGTTGTGTGGCCTTGGGCAAATCACTTAACCCCATTTGCCTTGCGAAAACTTAAATAAATACATTTCTTTATTTTTGCAATTAAAAGCTACAATAGTTTTCAATACTCATTTTTTTGAAAGGTTTAGAGTTCCACATTTTTCTCCCTCCCTCATTTCCCTCTCCCCTTAACAGCAAGTTATCTAATAG
This sequence comes from Macrotis lagotis, assembly GCF_037893015.1. NCBI lineage: Eukaryota > Metazoa > Chordata > Mammalia > Peramelemorphia > Peramelidae > Macrotis > Macrotis lagotis. The sequence goes on from NC_133664.1 coordinate 128,918,828, forward strand.
AGGTTATATATGTATAACTATGTTAAGCATATTTCCATATTAACAATGCTGTGAAGGAAGAATCAGAACAAAAGGGAAAAAATAAAGAGACGGAAAAGACAAAAAAATTTTTTTAATTGAAAATTTTATTCTCCTTTCAGACTCTATTGATCCTCCTCTGGATGTGAATAGTATTTTTCACTATAAGTCCTTTAGAATTTGTTTTGGATTTTGCTAAGAAGAGCAAATTCATCATAGTTGATTATGACACATTATTGTTGTTTATGTGTACAATGTTCTTCTGGTCACTTCACTCAGCATGGTTTCCTGCAACTCTTTCCAGGGCTCCTCTAATGTCTGATTGCTCATGATTTCTTACAGAGGAATAGTATTCCACATTTATACACCATAACTTGTTCAGCCATTCCCAATTGATGAGTATCTCTTCAATTTCTAATTCTTTGTCATTATAAAAATAGACACTATAAATATTTTTTGTACATGTGGGTTTTTCCCTTTGTGGCACTTTGGGCATAGTTCCAAAATGCTCTCCAGAATGGTTGGATCAATTTACAACTCCATCAACAATGCATTAATGTCCCCTTTTTCCCACATCCCTCCAGCTTTTATCATTTTCCTTTTCTGTCAGATTAACCAATTTGTTCAGTATTAGGTTGTACTTCAGAATTGTTCACCATTAATGGTTTAAAGTATTTTTTAATATTACTATAGATAACTTTAATTTCTTCATCTGAAAACTGCCTATTCATAGCCATTGACTATTTCTCAATTGGGGAATGACTTGTGTTATAAATTTGTCTCAGTTCTCTATATATTTAAGAAATGATTCCTTTATCAGAAACTATGGTTATAAAATTTTCCCTCTGCTTTCCTTCTAATCTTGTTTGCATTGGTTTTGTTTGTGCAAAAGCTTTTTATTTTTATGTAATTAAAATTATCCATTTTTTATTATATAATATTCTTGATCTTTTCCTTCATCATAAACTCCTTCCCCTTCCATAGAACTGATAAATAAACTATTTATTATTCTCCTAACTGGCTTATGATATTATCTTTTATGTCTAAATCTTGTGCCCATTTCTCACTTATATTGGTATAGGGTGTGAAATGGTTTGTCTATGTTTAATTTCCACCATACAATTTTCCAGTTTTCCCTGCAATTTTCTTAGAGTTCTTGGGGCAGTGGATAATGCACCAGTCCTGGAGTCAGGAGGACCTGAGTTCAAATCTGACCTCAGACACTTAATAATTTCCCAGTTGTGTGACCTTGGGCAAGTCACTTAACCTCATTGCCTTGCAAAAAAAAGTGAGTTCTTATCCCAGAAGCTGGAGTCTTTGAGTCTTTCAAACAGTAGATTACTATAGTTATTTACTGTTCTTTCTTTTGGTCTAATCTATTCCACTGATTCACCACTCTATTTGTTAGATAATATCTAATAGTTTTGATGACTAATGTTTTGTTATATAATTTCAGATCTGATACAACTAGGTCACCTTCCTTTGCATTTTTTGATAAATTCCCTTGATATTATTGTTTTTCTATTATTTCAGATGAATTTTGTTGTGATTTTTTTTCTCAGTAAAATAATTTTTGGTAGTTTGATTGGTATGGCACTGACTAATTTCATTTAGGTAGAATTGTCATTTGTATTATATTAATTTGTTCTATCCATGAACAATACACATTTTTTCAATTATTTAGATCTGATTTTATTTGTTTGAAAAGGGTTTTGTAATTATTTTCTTATAATTTCTGGGTGGCTAATTATACTTTTTTTTTTTAGGTTTTTGCAAGGCAAATGGGGTTAAGTGGCTTGCCCAAGGCCACACAGCTAGGTAATTATTAAGTGTCTGAGGTCAGATTTGAACTCAGGTACTCCTGACTCCAGGACTGATGCTCTTATCCACTGTATCACCTAGCCACCTGCCAATTATACTTTTAAAGGTATTATTTTCTTCAGTCAATTCTTATGCTTCATTTTCCAATTTTTCATAATTCTCCTGCATTTATTTACCAACTTTTCTTCTACTTGTCTTATTTGGTCTTTAAAGCCTTTTTGAGCTCTTCCAAGAGGACTTTTTGGACTTAAGACCAATTCATTAATCCCTCTTGACATGAACTCATTTTGTCAATGCTTTCCTCTTCTGACATGGTGCTTTGATCTTCCCTGTTGCCATAGTGGTTTTCTACAGTTAGAATTCTTTTTTTTTTTAAGTTGAACTCTAGTCTTGGCTTACAGGTGGCACAGTCTCAAACCTTTTGTGCTGGGAGACTGGAGTCTGGTCACTGGCTTTCCAAAATGTGGACTCAGGTGCTGGTGGCTTGCTCCCTGTGTGGTTAGCTGACTCAATGCCTTCTGTTGTTCTGGAATTCTGAGATTCATAAGTCTTCTGCATTTGGTTTGGAACCCTCACTGCTGGCCTGCTGTATTGCTATCCTGCCTAGTTATAACCCAGGGGGCAGAGTTAGTAATCTACAATGTGTCTAAGAGCTCCCCAATATCTTCCCTGTTCCCTGTCTAGGTTTCGTTTCCTTTTTACCTGAGAGGGTCAGACTTTTCTTGAAGTTCTTCCAAGATACCTTCATCTGAAAAGTTGTTTCACTCTGTCTTTTTGTGTGCTCTGTCACTTCAAGGTCTGTTTAAAGGCTTCATTTAAAGTTGTTTCAGAAGGAAACTGGGAAAAGATCAGGGAGCTTCCTAGCTTCTCTCCACCATCTTGGTTCTACCCAGGAAGTTTTGTTTGATTGATTCTTGATGTCTAATAGAGTCATTTGCTTCTATTTTTCCAATTCTAACTCTTAAGAAATTGTTTTCCTCAATAGATTTTTGTGTCTCCTTTTCCATCTGACCAATTCTACTTTTTGAACAGATTTCTAAGTTGTTGACTCTTCTTTCATAACTCTTTTGTTCATTTTGTTTCTCAATTTTTCTTCTACAGATCTTATATGATTTCTAAGCTAAGAACTCTTCTATGAGTTCTTTCTTGTTTTGAGACTATTTCCCACTTTGGGATTTTGTCCCTAGGTGTTCTGATATTGTTGTTCTCTTTGGAATTTGTGGCTTAGTCTTCTGAGTCATCATAACAACTTTCTATGGTCATATTGTTTTTTGAAAGACAATGGGGTTAAGTGGCTTGCCCAAGACCACACAGCTAGGTAATTATTAAGTGTCTGAGGTCAGATTTGAACTCAGAACCTCCTAACTCCAGGGACAGTGCTCTATCTACTACACCACCTAGTGGCCCCTCTCAGCTTGTAAATTTGAGATGTTGGGATAAAGATAGCACCATTAGAAAAAAGAAAGTGGATGTGTTACTTTAGGAAAAAACATGTTTAGTTTCAGCAAAGTCATTAAAATCACCAACAGGATATCATTCAAGTAAAAATGTCTAGTAGGCAGTTGGGAATATGTACTAATGCTGTATGACAGCCAGTGGCTAAAATGGAGTGGGGGGTGGGGTGTCATCAGCACAGTAGCATTGAAATCATGAGAGATCATGAGTTCTTGCAGAGCAAGAGTATAGAGAAAGAAGAGAGGACTTTGGATTGATGCAGTGAGATCTGTACAAAAATAGGATTCACTTCCTTGGGAAATATTGCATCAATGAAAGAGCTCAAACAACGGCTAGATCATCTCTGAAATATGGTATTCATGCTTCAATTAGGAGATGTAATGGATAACTTCTAAAAATCCTCAGTAATCCTAGTGTTTTTTAATTTTATGATTTTGCTTTCAGTGCCATGCTCTAATCCACTGATCTCCAAAGTATGAACTGTGATATGACTCCAAGGGGTAAGTGATTAACTAATGAAAGGGCAGAAAGATGAACTGAATTTCAACTCCCCCTTCCCAGTAGTAGCCATGGGGATTACGTCCACTATAACTGCTTTTTCTTTACTCATCAGCTTTCTATGTTCCCTCCTTTCCTGATCCTCCCCCTTCTACTTCTGCCTGTGTTCCCAAGCTTCCTCTTCTTGCCTCACAGTAGGTCCCTGAGGGTTGTTGTATCCTCACACCTATGCTCCCTTAGTGAATAGCAGCAACTGAACAGGTTACACTGAAAAATAATCCCTTGCCCAAACCCCAGTATATTCACTCCCTGCTTGACCAATCACCTTGTTATTTATTTTTGGGTAAACAGAATGAGTCCAACAGCAGTATCTTGTGTTATGTATGTTCATATCAATATACATGTATACACAAATATGTATATGTGTGTGTGTGTGTGTGTGTGTTATATGTTCAAATAAGTATAGACACCAATATATAAAGAGATTTACATATATGGGGATAAAGGCTCAAAAAGGTTTTTTAAATTATTGCTAGAGGTTTATGATTAATATATTTGAAGGATATTGCTTTAACTAAAAGATCCTGGCAAAGGGGGCGGCTAGGTGGCACAGTAGATAGAGCACTGGCCCTGGAGTCAGGAGTACCTGGGTTCAAATCCGGTCTCAGACACTTAATAATGACCTAGCTGTGTGGCCTTGGGCAAGCCACTCAACCCCACGTGTCTTGCAAAAACCTTAAAAAAAACGATCCTGGCAAAACACAATGTCATGCATACTCCAAACACACAATCCAGGCTAGAGAATGACTATTAGAATATTCTCTGTCTTTATCAGCTCATTGGCAACCACTGGTAAGCCATTGCCTAATCTGACATCTCAAGATCTTTTCTACTTATCTGGTTGACTGAACAGAAGGATCTCATAAGTCACTTGACCAGTCCTTTTCTGTTCTTCCCAGCTGCCAGTGCATTCCCCTCTGAGATTACCATCCATCTACTCTGTATATGTCTTCTTTATTAGAATGTGGACCTCATGTAGGCCAGGATTATTTTTCTTTTCCTTGTATCTACAGCACTTAGCACCGTAACTGGCTATTACATTAGTATTTAATAAATGTTTATTGACTGATTGACAGATCTACTGCACTCACAACTAAGACAGTAACCAAATGTATTAATCTTGTTCTTTAAGCAGGACTATGACTTTGGAACCTTTAAACTAACTGTAGGCATACACCTCAGAGATATTGTGGATTTTGTTCCATACCACTACAATAAAGAGAATCACATGAATTTTTTGACTTTCTTGTGCATACAAAAGTTATATTTATTCTCCACTATAGACTATTAAGTGTGCAATAGTATTAGGTATAAAAAACAATGTAAATGCCATAATTTAAAAAAAAAGACCTTATTGCTAAAAAAAATACTAACCATTATTTGAACCTTCAGTGAATCCTAATCTTTTTGCTGGTGGAGGCTCTTGCCTCAGTGTTGTTGGCTGCCAGCTCATCAGGGTGATGGTTACTGAAGGCTGGGATGTCTGTGACAATTTCTTTTTTGTTTTTAGGTTTTTGCAAGGCAGTGGGGTTAAGTGGTTTGCCCAAGGCCACACAGCTACATAATTATTAAGTGTCTGAGATTGGATTTGAACTCAGGTACTCCTGACTCCAGGGCTGCTGCTCTATCCACTGCGCCACCTAGCCGCCCAGACAATTTCTTAAAATAATATAATAATGAAGTTTGCCGCAATATTGATTTGTCCTTTCATTTGAACACTGAGAGGTCATTGTAGGAAGTTAATTGAGCTAATTTCATTTCTCTTGTGCCTCAGGGAATTAAGTGGCAGGAAGAGAGGATGAGAATGGGGACATCAGGTGAGCAAAGCAGTCAGAACACAGACAACATTTACTGATCATTTTCTTTATTAATAACTTTATTATTAATATTAAATATTAATCACTGCTACTTTAAAAGGTCTCATTTGTGGCACTACAAAACAATAACAATAATAATATCAAAGATCACTGATCACAGATTATCATAACAAATATAGAAATAATGAAAAGGTTTGAAATCTTGTGAGAATTACCAAAATGTGACAGAGACATGATATGAACACATGCTATTAGAAAAACAGTGCCTCTAATCTTTGTTCAATGCAGAGTTGCCACAAACCTTCAATTTGTAAAAAACAAAAATCACCAAAGCACAATAAAGCAAAATATGCTAAAATAAGCTAAAGTGAAATATGATAAAATAAGGTATAACAATAATCTACAAGGAGTACATTTGATACTGTCATTATATTTCAAAGTCCATGCTTAACATGCCTTACTCAGGAAATCTTAAATAGTAAGGTTGGTTATGAATGAGGCCCATGAACTCTCAATTCCCCAAGGGTGCCTTTCTTGTGTTTACATTTCTTATATTCTCCCAATTGCCTCTGTCCATGCTACTTTCTCCACCTAGAATGTCTTGGAAAATACTAATGCTACTTGTGTTTCAAAACACAACTAATATCTCATCTAGTCTGTGAAGTATTCCCTCTCTTCTCAATCCATATTGATTCCTCTCCACCAATTCTCTAACTTCTGATGCCATTTATATGTGATTTGATAGTCTGTTATTATTCTTGGGCCACAGGAAAGAACTAAACTAAATCTAAATCTAAATCTAAACTAATCTAAAGATCTATGAATCTCAGTTCTATTTCTTCTTTTCTCTGTACCTTGGGACAGACTCATTTTCTCTTTCCTTGTTTTAATTTTCTCATCTAAAAATATGGATCATAATTCATGGGCTACTTATCTCATAAGGCCTTTGGGAGAAAAATGCATTGCAAACTATAAAACACCAGGTATAAATGGGAATCTTCATTCTCTTGTTCTTTGTTATATATGAGATTGATATACTAGATTGTAAGCTTCTCAAGGGTAAGATTGCACTTTATTTCTTCCTTGTGTATGTGCTTCTTAGACTTCATAGACTTCTTTCATTTAGAATTGAAGAAAATTTTGAGGTTATATGATGATACCCTTCTCTTACAAATTAGGAAACTGAGATGTAAAGAGGGAATCATTCAACTAGGACTGATTGAATTTTTTTTTTTAGGTTTTTGCAAGGCAAACAGGGTTAGATGGCTTGCCCAAGGCCACACAGCTAGGTAATTCTTAAGTGTCTGAGACCAGATTTGAACCCAGGTACTCCTGACTCCAGGGCCGGTGCTTTATCCATTATGACACCTAGCTGTCCTGACTGATTGAATTTCAATCCATTGTTAATTCCCCTCTTCCAAGTTTTTTCTTATTTATTTCAAAAAACAGTAAATAATTTTTTATTTCAAGTGTGCTACCTTGAATGTCATTTATGAATCTAACTAGTACTTCTTTTTTTCCTGTATCTTCCCAGATCCTTTTTGCAGTTATAACAAAAGCCTATTTATAGTGCTATAGAGGTCACTAAAAGGTAGAGTAATGTAGAGAATAGAAGGCTGGCCTTGGAATCAGAAAGAGCTGGGGTTAAGTTCCACTTCTGGTACCTACTTGACTTGAGATCCTCACCAAGACTTTCAGTCTCTCCTTGGGGTCAAACAGCTATGAATAAAAAATGCAGAACATTTGTTGATCTGCATTGGAAGAAATTTGGAGTTCTCTATGCCAATGAGATGATTTGCTCTGGTGAAATTCCACATACATTTAGTAAAGGCCTACTAAGGTCCAGGCCCTGAGCTAAGTGCTAGAGATATAGAAAAAAAGACAATCCCAGCCCTCTAGAGCATTCTAATTGGAGAGATAATATGCAAACAAGTATGTACAAAGCAATCTATAAGCAAGATAAATAGAAATTAATTAACAGAAGGCAGGCACTGGAATTATGAGGATTTGGCTTCTTAAAGGAGATGGAATTTTAGTTGGAACATAAAGAAAGTCAGGTAGGTCCATTAGTAAGAGAAGAGGAGGGAGAGTTTTCCAGGTATGGGGGAAAGTCAGAGAGAATGTCTGGAGATAAGAGGATAGATTCCTTTGTTCCAGAAACAGCTAGGAGGCCAGTGTTAATGGATTGGAGACTGTGTGTTGGGGAATAAAGTAAAAAAAGAAAAAAACAACCTAGAAAGGCAGGAGGGGGCTGGGTTAAAAAGGACTTTGATTGCAAAACAAAGCATTTTTGTATTTACTTCTGGAGGAGTATTTACTCCTACTATTGAGTAGGAGTTTTTTGAAGGTGGGGGAGAAGAGAGGATTGACAGGATTAAATTTGTCTTTTAGGAAAATCACTTTAGTGACTGAATAGAAGATGAATTAGAGTGGGCAGAGACTTGAAACAGACTCTTCACAGGTTGTTGCTATAATCCAGGTACTAGATGATGAAGGCTTTCACCAAAGTGATGACAGTATCAGTAGATAGAAGGGGGGCATATTTAAAAGTTGTTACAAAGGTAAAATCTGGCTACAACTCAGATTTGGCTGATGAGACAGAGTGAAGAATTCAGGATGATAACTAGATTGCAGGCCCAAGTGACTGGGAGGGTGGTGTTACCCTCTTAGACTCAAATAGTTTATTACTTTACTAAGAGTAATGAAATTAAAAAATAATAGAACAGATGGCATAGTAGCTAGAACATTGGATTTGGGGTTAGAAAGACCCCACATATTTGAACTCATTTGAGGCCTCTGAAACTCTGTTAAGATTTGTGATGCTGGACAAGCTCTTTAATCATTGACTATCTCAATTTTCTCTTTTGTAAAATGTAGATAACAACAGCCCATACTGCCTATAGTTGTTGTGAGGATCAAATGAAATAGCATTTATAAAGTGCTTTTCAAGATTGTAATCCCTATAGAAATGCTTGCTATTACTATTGTCATCATTAACATCATCATCATCCTTATTATCTCTGTTTATGGCTTAACTTTGGTTGGTTTTATTTTTCTTTGCAAAAGTCCTACTCTGTCACCTCATGAAGAAGGAAGGTAACTTTGTATTTTCTAAGGCTATAATAATAGAATGTGACCTTTGGTAGGTCCATAAAGCTCAAGGGAAAGTCCTTGAGAATAAGTCCAGTTGCAGTGTGCATGCTGTCTAAAGATCAGCTTAGTTTAATTCAAAGAAATTTATTCCCCGGTTGACCAAGAGGTGATAAATATTTTTTTTTATAGAATCTTGAAGATAGTCTGCTACATCATAGTTGGGTTGTATTTTGTGTCCCTGGAAATTGTAACCACAGTCACAAAATTACAGATGATTCCTGTATTGAAAGTAACTTTACTTTAATTACTATCTGCAGACTATGATTCTTCCTTAGACTAACTTCTAGATGATTTACAGAGATCATTATTCTAGTCTCAGTGAAACATTTATCCAAGTCAGCCGACCCATTGCTAATTTACACAGTTGCTGCCAGATGTTTTGTGAAAGCTTGCAACAATGAAGCCAGTCCAAAAGGCAATCTTTGATAATAAAAACAACATTATGCAGTGACATGGTTTACAGAAAAGAGTTTTGGACTAGGAGTAAAGAGATCTGGGTTTCAATTCATGGATCCTTCACTCTGACTGTATTGTTTTGGACAAATCATTTAATTTCTTTGGGCCCCAGTTTCCTAGTCTTTAAGATGAAGTGACTTGAATCAGTATTCTTTGACTTTTCCTTTGACTTCGAAAACCTATAAAACAATAAAAATGAAAAATTATAGCTGAAACCTTTAATTTATCTTAACATATGTGAAAACATTCACCAAGTTCACAGGTCATAACATGATCTTGTTCTCAAAGATGATGAATACTTCTTAGAGAAATAGGCAGGATTTACTAAAATATATATATATATATATATATATATATATAGATGTAAACTAGGTTTCTTAGAACACATAGTAGATGGGAATGATCCAGTGATGACAACATATTCTTTTCTATCTGAAAATATTGTATTTTGACCTCTTGGCTGCTTCTCTCAGTCTCTCACTCTCTTTCTCTTTCTCTCTGTCTCTCTGTCCCTTTGTCTCTCTTTGTTACTGTCCCTCTGCCTCTGCCATTTTCCTGCTCTTCTCCCTCCCTCCCTGTCTTTTTCTCTCCTTCCTTCTCTTCTTCTGTCTTTTATGTAATAAGCCGAATTATCCATGACACTATTTGGCACAATTAGTAGAACACTAGGTCTGAAGTTAGGAAGACCTGAATTAAAATCTACTCAGAAATGAGTTCTGTGACCCTAAGCAATTCATTTTACTAGTCTCAGCTTCAGTTTCCTCATCTATAAAAATGAGAATAATAATAATGGCACTTTCCTCCCATAGTGATTATTCAGATCAAATAAGATATTTGTAAAGTGCTTTGGCACATAGTAGGCACTTAATAAATCTTCCTTCCTTTACTCCCTCCCCTTAACTTTCCTCTACTCCCTAATATTTAGGAAATCATTCCTGCTAAGAGAATTAAAAAAAAAAATCAGAAGCACTTCATTAATCCAAAATTTCACAAATTGACTCCTTGAACCAATCTCATTTGCTCTGTTCAAGGGAGGCATCTGAGTAAAACATTTCCTGTATGTGGATATTGTGTTAGTTCTAATGGGGGCAAGTGAAAGCTTACCTTTAGGTTATCTGTGGAAAAAGGAGTTTAATTAGCAATGTGAATAAGTTTTAAGAAAAGGGGTAGAAATCTTTATATATCTGAAAATAGTTTTCAAGTAATTTAGTAATATCAAATATATACACCTAAAAACCTAATTATGAATAACTCATTACTCATTCATTAAAGTACAGCTCCTAAGAAAGTCTCCTGTGTAACACTTTCTTAGCTTAACTTCTTTCATTTATTCAACAGCTGTTTAATGAGTAGACAAAGATATAGACGAGTTACTGTGTTAATTTTAGTGGCCATATGTACTTAAAATGGAAAATATTGCATTTTTGCTTTTAAAATTCTAAACAGAAATCCCTAAATACCCAAGAAAACATATAAACTATTGTGCATAAAAACATAAACTATCAATATACACCTAAATATAAAAGAAAACAAAATACTATGCATTGTGTACATTATGGAATTGGCAGCTATATGGCATAGTGGATAGAAGGAGGCACTTGAAATCAGGAAGAAATGACTTTAAATCCTGAATTAGACACTGAATAGTTGTAAAGTCCTGGGCAGATCACTTCAAAGCTCTCAGCTTCAGTTTCCACATGAATAAAATCAGGATAATAACAGCACTTATTTCATAGGGGTGTCATGAGAATCAAATGAAATAACATGTATAAAGCAATTTAGAAGTTTTAAAGGGCTAATTGCACACTAAACTTCATTAATAAGATAGCAACAATATCTTGTAACAAATCACCTTAATTCTTGATGCTATCCTTATGATTATTTTTCATATAATGTTGGTGTGTATATACTGTTTTCCTAATTTTTCTCTCTCTACTCTGCAGGTTGTCCTGTATGTCTTTGTATTATTCATATTAGGCATTTTATGATTTGATAAATTTCTGTAGTATTCAAAGACTATATTTATTTCTATCAATTTCTCAAATGTATTTCTTAAAGAATAATCTAGAATTCTCAATGTTCCATCCACAATCATTCAATCCCTCATCCATCATTTATCATTTATCAAATACCCTTTAAATGTGACCAAATTGGTGGTCACATTAAAATTGGTGGGAGAAATTGGACTTTTTTCTTAAAAAAAAACATAGAAATTACAGTGATCCTGGAAAATATTTATAGTAAAGAAAATGAAGCAAAAGCACAGCCACTCAAAATTGATGCCTTTTTTCTCAAAGACAATGGATACCTTTCTAAAAATAGCAAATGAAAGGGAAGTCAAGAAACTTGGATTCGTTTCTTTCAACCTCTGCTAAACTCACCTCTAAAACAAAAGTTTTCAATATCCACCCAACTCCATTGACAAAAGGAGCCTGTGGTTAAAGAACAGTGAGTTCTGTAGCTATGCCAACAGCAAATTACTGAGAAAGGGCAACCTAGCTTGCTTTATTCATATTAATAACATATTATGAAATAGTCTGCATTTACTGAGAAAAAATAATACTTCAAGGAAGAAGGGTCAGCTTGACAGTAGTTTGATTGTGCTAACACTATGTATTATACCTTAAAAAGAAATCATAATTAGAAACTTCATTAACAAGACCCAACTTTAGTTTTAGTTTGGGCCAGGAGAGTTCCAAATACAATATGGTCATTGCTTTTGAAGGGGGAAAAATGCAGTACTAGAAATATCAATAATTTTATAGGAAGGTGTTTCATCTTTAATAAGTATGTTATCAAGCACATTCCATATGTAAGTCACTGTGTTAGGCTCAGAAGATACAAAGGCAAAAATGACATTGCTCCTGCTCTCAAGAACTTAAAATCTCCTGGGGGGTGTAAGTTTTCCAGATGACAAAGACAAATTAGAACAAGGAACTCTTGGAATTTATGTTTGTCAGTAAAAATGCCTTAATATAAATGAGTGGGGCATTTTCTTTGAATCTCTTCTGCTCTGTTCAGGTGAGATCTCTGATTAAAACATTTCTTTTCTAGTATATGGACAGTAATATGACTAGCAAAGTAGGGATATGAGATATCCCTCAGATTTTGCTGAGCTGATTATTATAGGGGTCATATAATAGCCCTGAAGACATCCTAAGGACTCTGGCCTCAATCCTGTGAATCCTCAACAGTAATCCAAGGGAATCCAAAGGTCAAGACAAGAGTTTCCAGTATATTATTTTTTTCTCTTGTCCCACAGGGATGCTGACTTGGTAAAATCACTCTCAATACTCCAAGCTGATGAAATCAAAGATAGTCTAGGAAAATTCTTGCTGACTTAAGATTGTAGATTTAGAAGCAGAATGTACTTTAGAGATCATCTAGTATGATATATATTTTTTTAATGGACTTGGGGGTAATGTTAATATTTTGATCATGTGATTTTGAGATGTCTCTAGGTGAACCAGTTAGAAATGTCTCATAGACTGGTGGTATTGCAGGACTGCAAGAGACCAGGAAAAGATATAAAGATACACAGAGCTGTGGGTCAGTTATCTTGAGATGCCAATCGTATGGAAGTCAATAAGATCACTAAAAAAGAAAATGATGAGAGAGAAGAGGGCTCTTGATACAATCTTGTGGAACACTCAGGAAAAAAAATGTTGTGATACTAGTGATGATCCAGCAATGGAGCCTCAGAAGGAGGATTAGAGAAGTAAGAGAAAATCAATGAAAGAATAATGTCAAGAAAGTTCATCAAGGAGAAAAGATAAAGGAAAAATGTTCAACAGTATCAAATGTAGCACAAAAGTCAAGAATGATGAACATTGTAAAAAGACCATCAGGTTTGGTAATTAAGCCTTGGAAAGAGTAATTTCAGTTGAGCGATGAGTTAGAAAACAAAATGCAAAGGTTTGAAGAAAAAGGAAAAGGAAGAAACTGCATATATTTTTCTAGGACTTTGGCTAAAAAGGGAGAGGAGATATATATATAGGAAGACAGTATAAGAACATGATAGTGACAGTTTTATTTTGTTTAAAGATAGGAGAAATGTGTGTATATATATAATATATATATATATATATATATATATATGAAGACAATAGGAAAAGAATCAGTACATATAAAAAAAATTGAGGATTAGAGAGTAAGAGGAGATGATTAAGGAGACAATCTGTTAGAAAAGATGGGAAAGAGCAGCTAGGTGGCACAGTGGACAGAACACTAGCCCTGGAGTCAGGATGACCTGAATTCAAATTCAGCCTCAGACACTTAATAATTACCTAGCTGTGTGGCCTTGGGCAAGTCACTTAACCCCATTGCCTTACAAAAAAACAAACAAAAAAGAAAAGATGGGAAAAGAAGAAAACAAGAGTATATTTAGAATTGCTGATTTTGGCCAAGAGAAGGGCTCCCTTATCAATAACTGGGAGAGAAGGAGATATAGAGGATTAATGTTGTGTTTTGCTTTTCATTCTGTTTATTGCAACTTTTGATTTAATATTATATTTTCCCTTAATTATATATAAAAACATTTTTTGACATTTGTTTTAAAAAGTTTTTTTAATTTTTTATTTAAGGTTTAATGAGTTTAAGGGTGATTTGCCCAAGTCACATGGCTAGGCAATTTTGAAATGTCTGAGGTCAAATTTGAACTCAGGTCCTCCTGACTCCAGGGCTGGTGCTCTATCTATTGCGCCACCTAGCCACCCCTAAAAATTTTTGAGAATCAAATTTCCTCTCTCCCCTTTCTCCTCAAATAATTTGATATAGGTTACACATATGCAGTTTTATCCAAAATATATTTCCATATTAGGCATGTGAAAGAAAACACAAATTTCCCCCTCCCAAAAAACAAGAAAAATAAAGAAAGCAAGTGGAGAGATTATTCAATCTGCCTTCAGACTCTCAGTTCTTTCTCTGGAGATCGATAGCATTTTTCATCATGAATCCTTCAGGAATTATGTTGGATCATTTTATTGTTGAAAATAGCTAAGTCATTCATAGTAGTTCATCCTACAATATTGCTGATTCAGTGTACAATGTTCTGGTTCTACTCATTTCACTTTTTTGGGAGGGGGTTTGCAAGGCAGTGGAGTTAAGTGACTTGCCCAAAGGTTGCACAACTAAGTCTGAGGCTGGATTTGAACTCAGGCTTTCCTGACTCCATCCTCTACACCACCTAGCTATCCCATTTCATTTTATATTAAATGTTCATGAAAGGGGGCAGCTAGGTGGTGCAGTGGATAGAGTACCGGTCTTGGAGTCAGGAGTACCTGAGTTCAAGTCCGGCCTCAGATACTTAATAATTACCTAGCTGTGTGGCCTTGGGCAAGCTACTTAACCCCGTTGCCTTGCAAAAAAAAAAACAACTAAAAAAAAGTTCATGAAAGTCTTTCAGGTATTTTTTAAGAGTACCTTGCTTATCTTTTCTTATAATAATATTCCATCACAATCATATGCTACAATTTTTTCAGTCATCTCCCAAATGATTGGTATTCCCCTCAATTTCTAATTTTTTGCCACCATAAAAAGAGCTACAATAAATATTTTTGTCCTTTGTTCTTTTCTTTGATCTTTTTGGGATATAGACCTAGTAGTGATATTGTTGAGCTATGGGGCATGAAATTTTATAGATTTCTGGGCATTGCTATCCAGAATGTTTGAATTAGTTCACAACTCCACCAATACTGCTTTAGTGTCTCAACAACCTCCCTTATTTTATGCATGGAGAAGCTGAGGCCCAGGATGGTTAAGTGACTTTTCCAAGGCTACGCAGGTAATAAAATGTCAGTTTTAAGATGTGAGTTTTGAACTCATTATATTTGACTCTCATTTATTACCTCTCATTTCTGTATTATAGGAAAATGAAAGAAAAGAAAAAAGTCCTGGGTTTGAATTTCAACTTTATTATAACTGCCTATGTAAAATTGATCAAAGATTTTTGGTTAGCTAGTAAAACTATGAAATGATTTAGATACTGGTAATTGTTTTATTACTGTATGATCAAAAAAACAAAATATTTTTTTATTTAGGTATTTGTTGAATGGGTTAGACAAGGACCTAAGTGGAAAGGAGTGAGGTATTTTTTTGTTTGCTTGGTTTTTTAGGTTTTTGCAAGGCAACAGGGTTAAGTGGCTTGCCCAAGGCCACACAGCTAGGTAATTATTAAGTGTCTGAGGTCGGATTTGAACTCAGGTACTCCTGACTCCAGGGCCGGTGCTCTATCCACTGTACCACCTAGCCACCAGAAGCAGTTGCTTTTTTTAATCACTTTCATTCCATTCCTAATTTCTAAGTAGGTAGTGAGTAAGAGTAGATGCTCTTCCCTCTGTAACCTTCATTTTTCTTCTTTTTCTTCTCATTCTCTTTCCCTTCTTCCACCTAAATCTCTAACATGTTTATTAGATGAGTATTCACACATGATTTTACTAACCAATGAATAGTTTGTGATTTTCAATGCTTGAATGTTGGAGTAATATTCCCTCCTATCTCAACCCCCCTGCCAGATAATTAAAACTTCTGGAATTTTCTTCCCATTTTGTTTCAACTGTGGCACAGTTCAAGCCTCATCATGTCTTCAGTCAGTTATTTACTTCTTGGAAGACAAGGAATGACCAATGAAGTTGTGGTTAATAAATAATTGAAATTTAGTGTCTTACAGGCTTATGTAGGATGCTAGTGACTACATAGTAGCCTTTTAAAGTGAATTTAGAAAAAAAAATTAAGATTTTAACTGATGGGCTAAAAATAGCATCTCTGCATTCAAATCCCATCTCTATATTTTACTAGTTTCATAACCATTCATCTGCAAGTCTTTTAGCCTCTCTTAACCATAGATTCCTTAGCTGCAAAATGGGAGCGAGTGGGGGCCCTTGTGGTACTCACAGGGCTGTGAGACTTATGAACCCTAAAACTGTAAACCTTAAAAATATAGGGTTAAAATAAAATGCCCACAAATGCAGTTCAGACATACTGTATTATTCTCTGGGATTTCCGCTTAACCTAGAAGTGAAGGTCATTATGGTAATCTCAACAGAATACTTATACAGCAGCAAGGGGAAGACAGAATATATATATATATATATACATATATATATATATATATTAGCCATTGACTTTTTACCTACTATAAAATTAAGGTTGAATTCTGTTCTAAAAGAAATCAGCCTTTTTTTCAAGAACATAGTTTTGAAAAACTCATTATAATTATTGTTATTATAATAATAATACTTTGACCCAAATGAGATAATGGGATATTCCCAGAGTCTCTATGAACACAACCCATATAGATGTATATAATTATAAAAAATATTGTTAATTAATATTATTAATTAATCATTATTAGTTATTATTAACTGTAAAGATTACAAAGGTCTTTTCTTATGAAAAGAACTTTTCAGACTTTATTGCAATGTATAATATGAATGATAATGCTATCTTGAAAAAATATTTCTGCCCAGGAATTTCCATTTAATGTTTTTCCATTAGTCTGTGAACTCTTAGGGCAAGATTATCTTTTGTTTTTCTTTGTATCCTGTGATATTCCCTTGTATATAGTGCATATTTAATAAATCTTTGCTATTGACTTCATGTCATTCTGAATTTTGTAGTTTTAGAGGGCAAGTTCAAGGACCCCTCTAGAGGTTAGAGATATAGAGTTGTAAAGGCTGAATGTGAGAACTTTTGATCAATTATATCACCAATCCAAAGCTAAGATCAGATGTCATAGTGCAAGGAAAGGAAACCAAAGTGAGTTATCATACTTATTATTAAAAAGCAGTTATTGAATTCATCCCACATTTGAATTTTTTCCCTTTTATAGATTAATATCTGAAAGATATGAGATTCATGATAATTTCTAGAAAATAAAATTTATGTTTGAGAACTACCATGATTGACTTTGATCCTAGTACTGTCCAGGAGAAAAATCTTTTTTGCCCTTTCTTGGGGGAACTGGACCTATCTGTGATTTCCTTATTACAGGAAATTCTCTGTTACACAGATTAGATCACCTCTTCTGAAATTCATATTAATAGAATTGGAGTAGTGACAAGTTGTGACTTATATAAGGCACCCAGCCTATAAATACATACACATATATCTAATCTACATATATATATATATATATATATATATATATATATATATATGAATTTTAAAAGGAGCTTAAAAGTTGGTCTTTCTGATTCTAAGACTAGCTCTCAATCCACTTTGCCATGACATCTCATTTTCTATCCACTCTGACCTAACTCATATTATTTTTACTAGCCATACAGTCAGTGTACTATATAATTTGAACTCAAAGAATCTAAAGAAATAAAAAAGGAGTTTATAATTGGGTTAAATTTCATATATGAAAATAATATTACTGATTCACTTTTAATAGGACCTACACTCTGAGCCATTTCCACAATTGTAAGGTTAAAATTATGGAATTGTCATCTATACTTGGTTACTATTCTGTGAGACACGAAGTTTCAAAATTATCAATTTATTAGCAAAGCTATCTATTACCAATAAATTGGATCTAAGACTTCTCAGTAGCCAAGGATAATCATGCTGGTAGAATAAGAACAGTTTTATAGTTTAAAGAGAGGAGCTAATTAAAAATATATATATATATATTCATGAGAGTAATACATATTCATAATATTAATGAATAATCATAAAATTAGCAAGAATAAGGAAGTATAACAGGAATAGAAAAATAGGCTAATTGTAGGATTTGCCTTGGGGGCATTCCTATGTGACTTATAATAAGCCAATCACTAATGGATCATTAATATGAAACTTTTGTTGTGGTTCAGTTGTTTTTCAGTTGTGTGTAATTCTTTGTGACTCCATTTGGGGTTTTCTTGGCAAAGATACTGGAGTGGTTTACCATTTCTTTCTCCATCTCATTTTTTAGATGAGGAAATTGAGACAAACAGGGTGAAGTCACTTGCTTAGGATCATAAAGCTGCTAAGTGTCTGAGGCTCAGGAAGAGTTTTCCTGACTCCAGACTCAGGCACTCTATCCACTATATCACTTGACTGGAAGGACAGGAAATCTTAATCTCAACCTTGAGAAATGTGTAGAATATTCTATGGTCACATTTATTTATTTATCCATTTATTTATTTGTTTGTTTATTTATCCAGATTCAAGCAAAAATAGCTTTCAAAAATCATTTTTTGGGTAAAGTTTTGAGTTTTACATTTTTCTCCTTCCCTCTCTTCCCTTACCCTCCTTACCTATATTAGAGCAATCTAATATAGGTTAATACATGTATAATCTATGACCACTTTCTTAATACCATTTCTCAAATTTGTTTATCACTAAAATTATGGGGAATTTAGCAATTAGATAACATCCTGCTAGCCCTCACAGAGTCACATACCCACTCCTATAGAATTGAAGTAACTTAACTAACATATCCTCATATGATTTCAGAGCAAAATTACAAAGTTAATTGAAGTTTGATTAGTAGAAACTGTTTGAAATTCTCATTACCCTGAGGATCAAGTCAAGAAGTAGTTATTAAAACATTTACAAACTTCAGTGCTAAACATTGAACATAAATAAAACCAGCTCCTGACCTCTAGAAGTTGCATTCTAATAAGGGAAAGTAGAATTAAGATGGGTAGGGGTGTACGTGAGGAGAGTGTAGGTGAAGAAAAGGTACAGATATGGGAGGGAAGGAGAAAAGTTGAAAGAGTAAAGAAAGAATGGGGCCTGGAGTAAGATGAAGGCATGAATATGGCAGACCTGGATTCTTTTAAAATAAAGGTGAAAAAGGAAATTGACCAATCACAGGGAGGACTGCAAGGGTTTAGGGATTTTTCAGGTGAGAAGGCCCTAGGGGCCAATTAATTGTCTAGATGAGAAGGATGCTGTGATTTAGGGGACAATGGTTTCCAGAGAATCAGGAGTCCAGGGAGGAAAGAAAATTTGGAAGATCAGGGATCAGAGGTGTTCATTCAAAAGAAAACTGTCTCGGCATCCATAAGACATTTTCAATTAGAGAATAACATTTTTCTTTGTGGAAATCTGAATGAGTTTTGTACATTACCTAACATTAATCCACTGAGCTAATGGACCCAAACTTTTATAAACCCAGGATAAGTATATAGTGAACTGTTATTCAATCAACATTTTATTTATTGCCTACTATTTGCCTTAAGAGCTATAAAAAGAGTTGAGGAACTAATGCTTACACTCATGAAACAGAAAGCAAAACAAAATAGACCAAGATGAACAAAAGTGCTGAAGTGGAAAGCAGAATATTCTTTGTAGCAGATAGAAAGAAGACTGTCCAAAATGAAGGATGATAGCTGATGTTCTCCTGTTTGGCACATTATAGTAGGAAATACCAGGCTTAAATTCAGTCTAAGTTCTCCTTGCTTTCTGGAAAATTCACATAAATTTTTTGGCTCTCCCTTCATACAAGAGAAGAGGTCTGAATTTTTTCTTTTTCTTTTATTGGGTATTTACATTACCTTATTATAAAATTTGAATTTATATTATATAATACCATACACATATTTTATGTATTTCTGAATTTCTAAACTTTTTCCATGTCATCTGCTGGCCATTACCTATTGTCTGAAGCTTTCACAAAACTCCTCACAAATTCCCATTTAATTTCTTTTATTTTTTTATAATTAGGTATTTTTAATTTATTTTTCCAATTACATACAGTGGTAATTTTCAATAATCATTTTTGCAAGGTTTTGAGTTTTACATTTTTGTCCCTTTCCCCTCCCCTGGGAAAGCAATCTAATATGGGCTATACAATGTATAATCATGCTAAATATGGATACATTTTAATCATTTTGTGAAAGAAGAATCAAATCAAAACAGAAAAAAATTAGAGAGAGAAAAAAGACATAATACATTAGACAATTCCCATTTAATTTCTTATGCCAACATGTGATATATCAAAACTGCAATGGGAAAAGTTGCAATGTGGAAGGGATAATTATATAGAGCTTAGAAGAGGAGAAAGGATGAGCCTACTTATCCTCTGGTATAGTGGTACCACATCTGGTATATTTGGTCAATTTATAAGCAATTCATTTCAGAAAGGATGATACCAAGTTGGTGTGGTCATAGGGTGATCAAAGAGTTGAGGAAACTGTAAAAAAATGTGTTGAAGAGTAATGGGCATAGGTCATCTGAAGAAGAGATTTGGGATGATATAGCAAGGGGATGATGTAACAATTCTCTTTAAATATTGTGTGGAGGATGGATTAGATTTGTTCTATGTGTCTCGGGAAGGCAGACCTGGACCAGTGGGGAGAAATTTGGGGAGGACATTTTTGGTTCATTAAAAGACAAAATAAAATGTCTAACAATGAGTTTTTTTTTTTTTTTTTGATATGGCTACTTTGGAGGAACAGTGAGTCACTAGAGTTCATCAGAAGCTGGATGAACATTTAACAGGGAAAGTTCAAGCTTTTCAGCATGAGGTTTGACCATGATAGTATTAGGATCCTCTGGTCAAACCTCATGCCAAAAATCTTGAACTTTGAGTTCTAACTCTGTAGTTCTGTTAATTCATCTGAAAATTCTGCTTTCAAGATTCTGCAGAAGATCTTAAAATTGGGAAACTGACACATTTCTAGATGTCTAACCATGATCTTATATTAAAATGTGCCAAGAACTAAAACCTTAATCTCTTATTCCCCTTCTCTCTTAACTCAAGGCCTCAGGTAATAGGATTTGAACACAGACCTCTGTCTCCAGAACCAGTGCTCACTCTTTCTAATATGTAACTTTCCTGACTGCTACTGTGAATTTAAATTTTGGGTGAAAATACTTTCTTATGTGAGGCTTACCAGTGCTTGAAGCATTTCTCCTTTACTTTCTCCAAATTCAGAAAGTCAAATACTGTTCACTTATAATTAGAAACTAGACTCTGATAGGGGACTAGCCCCAAACAAGGTTGTGGGAGAAGGAGAGGACAGATTGACTCATGCTGAGAGTGCTAAACCTAACTCAAAGTCAGGAGGCCAAGAATAAAGTACCTGGTAAATGTGATGGAGCTTTTTACAAGCAATTTAAAATGTTCCCTCCCCACCACCTGCATGCTAACACCCCACCACCTGCATACTAACACCCCCATAAAAATTCTCCATGATTTCATTTAGAAATTTAAAGCCTGAAAAGACTTTTGGCTTCTTTGGTCATAAATATAACAAAGGCAGGAGTGTGACTGGCCTAATCCCATAGAGACTGTATTGTTTCTATGCTTTTCCTTCTGCCCACTCAACAGCTTGGAAGACCTTTTAGAAGGTGGGTGTGGAGGTGGGAAG
The DNA here is from genome assembly GCF_037893015.1 of Macrotis lagotis. Classification (NCBI taxonomy): domain Eukaryota; kingdom Metazoa; phylum Chordata; class Mammalia; order Peramelemorphia; family Peramelidae; genus Macrotis; species Macrotis lagotis. The sequence continues at coordinate 128,940,408 of NC_133664.1, forward strand.
TGATTAGGAGGCAGGTCTTTAGAGTTAAAGCTGAATAGGCTATCCTAACCATCAGAGACAATTGGGAGGTAGAGGGAATGACCACCCTGAGCTAGGGTTAGATCTGCTAGGAAAAAATCTGCTAAAGGCCCAGGAGTTTGAAGGCAAATATAGACAAGACACTTCTCAGGGCTCTAAAGAACTTGGCACATGGATCAAAGGCCTGACACTTAGGACAAAGAATATCTAAGATGAAAGGCCTTCTAGCAAAGAATACTGATAAGAATGCTTCTTGGCAGAGATTCTACTACAAGTTCTTATTTAAGTTTTGCTATGTTACACACACTTTAAATATATTATCTCATTTGATCTTCACTACAATCCTGGGAGGTAGGTAGTGTTATTATTTCTATTTTATAAGTTGATGAAATTGAGGCAGACTGAGGTAAGGTGACTTCCTTAGGCCACAAAGCTAGAAAATACCTGAAGCCAGACAGGCATAGGACTCTATCTTCTTCATCACCTTAGCTGCTGTAGTTCTATGAATTCTATTGCTTAGAGCTACCACATGTGGAAAACTTCAGGACTTTAAGCTAAAAAAAAAGACATAGTAGAGTCCACTCCCCTTATGAAGGAAGAAATATCACTAGTCAAGAATTCTAACTGAACTAGATATAAAGAAAATTATATCATTTAAAGCTCCATGGAGAATTTATACAGCTGTTCTCTGCTAGACCTTAGCAGGTAGGAGGTAGGTAGTAGGTACAGTAGATACCAGTGAAAACAAAGATGACTTTGGTAGCCCTGTAGTGTTCATGGAATCGGTTGCTCTTCCCTAGATGTATCCTTAGCATATTAGTAGACAGGTGATGCAGGGATCAGGAAGACCTGAGTTCAAAATCTAGCCTCAAAAATTACTATGTGTTCTGAGAAAGACACTTAATCTCTGATTGCCTCAGTGTTCTCATTTGTAAAATAGGGATAAGAATAATAATACTTACCTCCAAGGGTTGTTGTGAGGCTCAAATGAGATAATATTTGAAAAGAGTTCAGCATATAGTAGCACATCCACCAGGCTTTAAATGATACAATTTTCTCTTTATCTGGTTTCTTGATTCAGCTAGAATTCTTGACTAGAGTGATATTTGTTCCTTTTTTTTTTTTTAGGTTTTTGCAAGGCAAATGGGGTTAAATGGCTCACCCAAGGCCACACAGCTAGGTAATTAATTATTAAGTGTCTGAGACCGGATTTGAACCAAGGTACTCCTGACTCCAGGGTCGGTGCTTTATCCACTACAACACCTAGCCGCCCCATTTGTTACTTCTTAAAGAAAGTGGACTCTGCTATGCCTTTTTAGCTTAAAGTCCTGAAGCTTTCCACACTCAGTAACTCTAGGCAGTAGAATTCATATATGTTTGTGTGTTTTCTCTTTTAATTGAGGATGTATCCATTTGTGAGATTGTATGCTCCAGGTCTCTGAAGAAAATATTTTATTGCTACTTTTTTAAATTATACGTAATACCTTTACTTGAACTAATTGTGTCCTTTTTGCCGACTAGCAAAAGTAAACACATTAATTGGGGCTCATGAACTATGAGTTAGGTAGCACAGTGAATAGAGGACTGGACTTGATTGGATTCAGGAAGACCTGAGCTCAGGTATGGCCTCAGATGCTTACTAGCCATGTGAACCTAGAAAATTACTTAATTGCTGTGTGCCTCAGTTTATATGTAACATGGGAATAATAATTGAATTGAATCCATTCAGGTTCCTTATAAATTTTATCTGTAAAGTACTGTAATCTAAAACATAAAGGACTATAAGTTAATATAGCATTATTATTATTACTATGATTGTGTCAACCTGCAAAATTCCTTTAATCTGAGATAGCTTTGTATATGGGAGTCAAGTTTTGCAAGATAGTGTATCCATCTATATGCTACAATAGAGATCAAACATCACTATATAATGCCTACACAGTTACCCAGTCTTTCAATTCATCTGCCTAATATAAGTCACCTAAGACTTCATACTCCAAAAATGTTAGTTGATGTACTTCAACTACATAACAAAAATGAGATTTTTATGGTGAATTTTCTTTCATGTACCCATTGGCCAGAACTCTCCAAAGAATAACCAAAGAGCTTTATTTCTAAACCCTTGAGACCAGTGTTTATAACTGAAATCAGTTTTATATTAAAAAAAAACAGCAAAGCCCATGTTATTACCATCTTTAAGACAACATAATAGAAACATATAGATCTAGAAGTCAGAAGACCCAGAAGTAAATTCACTTACTGACAACCAATCTTGGGTCAATCAGTTAATCTCTCTATGACTTATTTTCCTCACCTATAAATTGGGAAAAGGATATGGCTTAATTAATTTCTAAGTTCCTTTATCATATACCTATCATATACCATGTATTCCATGGTGTTAATAGATTTGAAGTTTTATTTCTTATCAATGAGACAAAGGTTTCCTGAATGGAAGAACTCTGACATCCATACAGAGAGCAAAACTGTAGGCCTAAAAAGATTATTTAAAGAGAACCAGTTGCCTCCCTGCCAGGCCCATCAGAAAAATATCCCTCCAAACCAAACCAATTTGTTTCAAATATCTTTAAAATTTTCCAGCTTTAAAGTTATGTTTTTCAGTTTTCTTATGAAGTAGACAATTAAAAGATTTATAATAAATATTAGCTAAATGAATGATGAATTTAGAATGGCTTAAGACTTTATAGATAGTTCTTTTTAAAATTTAAATTTGCTGTCCAAAGGAAGGGGGAACAAATTGGCTACTCATTAATACCCCAGTAGAATTAGTTTTTCATGTTGGTTAGTAAAAAGACTGCTTTCCAGTTAATGTCAAAATATTTTTACACTGGAGTTGGGGGAGGGAAAGCAGTAAAAAGAAAATCTTATCTTTCCTTAAAGACCTTTAATAGTCACTATTCATTCTGACAATTCTTTGTTTTCATTATAACACTGTTTGTTTTTCTCTGCATATTAATAGAGGCACTATAAAGCAATAAAAAAATCAGATTTAATGTTAACTAATGTTGGCCACAGTGTTGCAATGACTCAGGATGATAGACTAGAGAAATATTAATCCAAGTTGGTTATTTAATGTCTGCTGTCATTTTTTTTAGACAGTTCATAAGAGAAATTGGAGATCTTTGCTCACAGTAATGAAGCTTCTCGACATCATCTCGGTTTATCGTAGGCTTATCCTCATCATCCTTACCCTGCTGCTTTTATTGCCATTGCCTTTAGTAATCCAAACCAAAGTAAGTGAATGTTGAGAAAAGGTTCTGATGAATTTCTTGACTAGTTTCAATTGCTGTGTGTTTTCGTTGCATGATCTCCTTGGTTTAAATTTGAAAGGGCTGAAATTGTGGTATTTCAAGTCAAGCTTTACTCGAATCATTGTGCTTTATCCATTTTTGCTTCTTAGCTGATAAGACAATTTTGATTAATAGCAGCTCAACTAATTGGAATGTTTAATCAAAATTTTTTCTTCTTTGAAATTTAGGGAAAACAGGGGAAAAAATGAGACAATAAGCTAAAAGAAGGGATGAATTGAGAAGATGACTTCTAGGAAATATCTTTAAATCAGACTATCTCCTGCATTTCAAGGGAAATGACCTGCTTTGGAGTTCATATATACATATACATATACATATACATATACATATACATATACATATACATATACATATACATATACATATACATATATATATGCTTATTTGCTATGAGACCACAGTCAAATTATTCCATATCTGAGCCTCTATTTCTTAATCTGTAAAATGGAGGTAATAGTAATTATGCTATTTCACAGGCTATTGTCAGGAAAGTACTTATAAAGTTTAAATGTGAATTGTTCTCTGTTCTTCATCTATCAAATGGACACAGCAAGTATTCTTATTATTCACTTGGGGGGAGTAAATGAGATATCAGAAGTGAAATTGCTTTGGAAAATGTAGTGTTATTCCTTATTTAAAAGTAAATTAATTATAATACCATATCCTCATTGTTAGATATCACTCCAATGCATAGGGCATTTTGCTTAAGTATTTTATTTTTAAGTGTAATTATTTGAGAATAAAAAGAATAATTAAAATGATGCAGAAAAATATAAAAGCAACAGACCTGAGGCAATCTTGAGTTGTCCTGATGCAACTTAGTTCTCGTTTTCTTTCTCAAACATGCAAAAATAAAAATGAGGTTTTGAAGTAGAATTCCCTTTCAATGAAAAAATAAACATAAAACATTGTTTCATTCAAAAAGAGAGATATTGTAAATAAAATCTATGGTGTTATTAATGTGGGCATTTCTTAGTGTGGTATGATGGAAGAGGCATGAGTTTTGGAGTCATAGATTGTTTTTATTCAATCCCATTTTCTTGGGAAAAATACTGAAGTGATTTGCTATTTTATTATCCAGTGGATCTATTTTGTTAAGCAATCAGGTTAAGTGACTCCTTGGGGCAGCTAGATGGTAGGACAGGAATTCCAATCCAGCCTCAGACACTCAAAACTAACTAGCTGTGTGACCTTGGGCAAGTCACTTAACCTTGATTACTTCATATTCAGGGTCATCTCATTATTCTGATTAGATATCTGCCCACTGAACCCAGATTACTCTGGAGGACAAAGTGAGGTGACTCAAATCCAATTCATGTACTTGTCATGGCATCACCTCTCTGATGTCATGGTCCTCCTGGAGAGTGAAGGATAAATGTCAAGTGACTTGGCCAGGGAGACACAGCTAGGACTTGTCTCAGGTTGGATTTGAACTCAAGTTTTCCTGACTCCAGGTCCAGTGCTCTATTCACTGAGCCACTGGCTGCCTCCTAAAATCCTAGAACCTGAGTTCATATTCTGATTCAGTTACTTAATATTTATGTGACATTAGCTAAGTCTCTGTATATATATGTATGTGTGTGCAGTTGTTTACTTGTAAAAATGAAGTTAAGTTAGTTAAGTTCTGGCCTTATGTGATCTTATTAACCAATGTTAATCACACCTTTGAATGATTTGCAATGGTCAAAATAATTTAGTACTAATTGGCTTATCAAGGGGTGGGGAGAAAGAGGGAATAGGCCTCTCTGAACTCAATCAGATGACTGTTCTCAAGCTGAAAAAGATTTTGAAAATCAAAGACAATTATGAAAACCTAAGTAATTCTACTTGGAAAGGTTATTTACCAAGGGATTGTCTACCACATAATGAATTTCTTTATGAATCCATTAGGGGATTATAGTCACAAGCAGCTGTGAAAGAATCATGGATTTTATTTTATTCTTATTTTTGAAAGTAAATAAGATAGTCTTTTAGGTTTGGAATTTTTTCATGAAAGGAGAATTCTAGTCTGAGAGATTCCTATTGCCCATTTATCAGTTGGGATATTCCTAAATATTCTTAAAAATTTGAACAAGTTTATTATATGTTTTGGAATTCAGAGTTTCATTAGAGAAATACTAAAAAGATTTTTCCCCTCTTTGGTTAACTATTTCCTTTTTAATTTTTGCATTTCTTTCATTTATTTAAAAAAAACTTTTAAAAATTTTGTGAACAAAATTGTCCATTTTGTCTTCTCTGAATCTCTCTTCCTTTTTTGGTTATGAACTTATCTTTTGATCATAGATAAAAGAGGTAATTTCTTCCTTATTTATCTTGTTTGTTCATGATATGACCTTTTAATGTCCAGTGGAGTTTATCTTGATATATGGTATGGGTTGTTAGTCTAAGCCTATTTTCTGCCAGTTTGATTTTGATTTTTTCCAAGAAATTTTGTCAAATTTAACCACCAGCAACTGGAGTCTTTGTGTCTATTGAATTTGAAGCACTATTACACTTTTGAGGAAAATGTTTATAAAGCTTAAAGGTGAATTGCAACTTCTCTGTTCTTCACATAGCATATGAACATAGCAAATACTCCATTATCATTCAGTTGGGGGGATTAAATGAGATATTAGGATACCTTTTAACCAGTATCAAATCATCTTGCTGATTACTGTTTTATAGTATGAAATCTGGAACTGCTTGGTCACCTTCACAATTTTTTTCTTCACCTTTCTTTTGATATACTTAAGAGGTTTTGTGTTTCAAGTTTTTTGGAGTAAGAGAAAATAAATACTTATTAATTTAAAAAGGATTTTTTTTGGCAAGGCAATGAGTTTAAATGATTTGCCCAAGGTCACACAGCTAGGTAATTATTAAGTGTCTGAATCTAGATTTGAACTCTGGTCTTCCTGACTCCAGGACCAGTACTCTTTCCATTGCACCACCTAGCTGCCCCTGTAAAAAAAAGTTTTAAAGAAAAAAATAGGCTATCTCCATACTTCCCTGTTTTTAACTGTTTCAATATTTTTGTATTGAAACACATAAACAAGAGCTAAAACTAGTTGTGACAAAGTAAAACTGTCTCTTAGACCCCATTCAGTTTCTTGAAACCTTTGACAAAGAAATATCTGAAAAATTGATTGCTCTTTTTAGTCTTGGGAAGATACTTGATCCAAACTCTTTTAAAAAGAAGACAAGTAAATAAAAGCACTGTTTTAAAGCTAAATTATTTCCTTAGAAAATGTGTAATTGGTACATGGCATACAATTGTTTTTTTCTGTGGAGCCTTGGCAATAATGCACATGACCCTTGTGGAAAGTGAATATATGAAATCAGGTGGCATTTGATGAAATGTTTTACTTTTGCCTTCCCTTCCAATCAAGCCATTTGTTAGCACTCAATTAATGGTAATGAAAGGCTTTTTCTTTATACAATACAGTAATTTCATTTTTGGTTACTTTTAAATGCATATTTAATCATTCAATCAGTCAGTAATTAAACTCAAAGAATATTGTCTTACAGAGATTTACAAAGAAAGCAGTGCAATTTTTGAAAAGAGTGTACTTTTTAGTGTATTTTCTTTTTTTAATAAAGAGAGCCTTAGTCTGAAAAAGGAGGAAGAATGTAAAATTGAAAATATGTCATTCAAGTAGTTGCAGATTAAGTTAATATAAACTTCAGTGAACTCAAACTAGACAACTCTTAAGGCTCTTTTGATAACCCAAATTGTCCTGAACTGGGAACTGAACCTCAGCTGAGCAGAATTAGGCTCATTGGCTGGAAATTATGAAAGCATATTTAGGCTTAAATTAAGGTTAATCCTAATGATTAGAACGGTCCGAAATGTGATGAAATGCCCTCAAGGTAGAGAGAGAGAGAGAGAGGGCTTCCTCCACCTGTGGCTTTCCAACTGAGGCTGGAGTGATGTTTTAAAGGGATTCCTGGTCGTGTACAAGTGGAATTAGATATTTTCTGAGAGTCAATTTAGATCCATAGATACTAATTCAAACATCTTTTCCTTCCAGTTTATTATGAGAGAGGGAGAGGAAGGAGAGGAGAAGAAAAGGGAGCTGGGGGGGGGGGGGAGAGAGAGAGAGAGAGAGAGAGAGAGAGAGAGAGAGAGAGAGAGAGAGAGAGAGAGAACCATGAAATAAATTTATGAAGACTAAATAATCAGTTGGTTTGCTAATTTTTCTACTTTTCAGCTGTTAGTGTTGCTGTTGTAAAAACATACTGAAATAGCCCCATCCTAATGATCACAGTCAGGAATAAGTATGAGAAAATCTCTGGATTTTTTAGCCATGTTGAGATTATTTATACTGAGATATTAGGCTTTTATATCACCTTCATTTATGACTGCTTCTCTTCCTCTCCTGACCGAACAAGCTATTCTTGATTTTAAAAAATTCAGTTTAGCAAAACCAATCAGCACATCAACAATGCCTGACAATCTATGTAATATTCTATAGCCATAGTCTTTCACCTCCGAAGAAAGAGCAGGAGGTTAGTCACTTAATATTTCAAGATTTCTTATCTTTCAGAGGGGATTATCAGTTTTTTTTAGTTGTAAGGGACCTTACTAATAATTAGTCCAATTATCTCATTTTAAAGATGTTGAATAGCTTCAGTTATGTCTAACTCTTCATTACTTTGCTTGGGGTTTTCTTGACAAAGATATTGGAGTGATTTTCCAACTTCTTCAACTCATTTTATAGATGAGGATGAGGAAACTAAGACAAACAAGGTAAAATGATTGTCCAGACACTTACACCTAGTAAGTGCCTGAGGCCAAATTTGAACTCAGCTCCTCCTGACTCCAAAGTCAGAGCTTTATCTTTACCACTTAGCTGCTCCCATGTTAAAGATGAGGAAAGTAATACAGAGAGTTGATATGGCCACTCTAAGATTGCATATGTAGTAAGTAGTGGTACAGGATTCAAATTCAAGTTTTCTGCTTCAACTCCAAAGTTCTTTCCACTAAATTATGTTGTTCTGTATTTAGGATCAGAAAAAAAGATGTCATCAAGATTCACCCTTCTTTGGAACAGTTATGCAAGCTCTTCCTTGTTAATGATCAACTTGAAATACTTTACTCTTAATAGAAATAGCTTATACAGGCTCAACTGTAGTTAAGGTCAAATTTATTGTCTTCAGGTTCTGCCGTGGAACCTAAATAGGTCAAGTAGCTTAGACAAAATGATTTTTAGTCTCTAAGGGAGATGAACTTGTCCTGTAGAGATGGACCTGAATTTATTAATTAGGAGAATGATAATACCATCCAATTTGATGAATATTGCCCAAGTTGTTTTCTCCACATAGCTTCCTTAGTGTCACCTTTTCTTCCTACAGAAAAGAAAATATGTTTGTAATTCCTTTAGAGATAAAAGTTGGAATATTAGCAATGATATACAATTATTATGAAGCATATTCACTACTTAAAAAGGAAGAAAGCCCCCAGAACTCTTCTCTGTTCCTCTCCCATTAGTGTGGCAATATGGATTAGTTTATTAGATTAGCAAATCATAATCACTTGGAAGGAAAAGACTTATTCTCATTTGTTGTCTTGGGGGAGAGGTGTATATTATTAGGATTGGCTAAGTTTTTAATGCATGTAGGAGGGGACATATGGTAGCTGAGAGACAAACACAATAAAAGTCTGTTAAGGGAACACAAGACATTAACTGGAGAGGATTTGGTGATTGAAATGGTCATGAGGGATATACCGTGAGGAAAAAATTCACCCACTTCACTGTTTTGCTTATAGTTAGCCCCAGAACCTGCTGATATCATGAATCCTTTTGGTACTATTAGAATTTTAACACTGTTAAAAGGTGAAGTGAGGTAGCAGAAATCTTGTCATCTACTCTTAAACTGAAAAATGTCAGTAGGCTTCCCAAGAGTTGAGGCAAGTCAGGTAGGCCTTGCTGCTAATTCTGTGTGTGTGTGTGTGTGTGTGTGTGTGTGTGTGTGTGTGTTAGACACCTTTGGCAATCTGATGAAACCTGTGGGTCTTTTCTCAGTTTTTTTTTTTAATTCTTCAACTACATAGGATCACAAAAGAAACCAATTATATAGAAGTAAAGATATCAATTTTTAAAAAATTCTTGGTCTAAGAACCCTTACTCCCAGCTATTCAGAGAATATTACGTGTATAACTGTTTTTTCAAGCAAAATCAAGAAATTTATAGGAAATATAAATGTTTCTGTTTTTTTTTTTTTAAATCCAGTTCATGATTTCATCCAGTGATCTAACTCCCACCCCTGCTGCATGGTCACCTAATTCGCAATTTTAAACCTTTGAAAATTACTTGGGGTAGTAAGGTTAAGTAGTGATATATCTAGTACCTGTCAGAACCAAGACTTGCTACCAGATCTTTCTGACCCCAGGCCCAACTCTCTACCTCTTATGTCACAACTCTTTGAATTATACGTATTGTTTGAAATCTCAACAACTACAACAAACAGAAAAAAACAGAAAAAGACAGTCCAAAGCTAAAGGTCTTTACAGTACAACTGAAAAGTAAGGTTAAAATTTTTTTATATTCATTTTCTTCTCTGTTTCTCATTTATAAATAATCTATATTCGTGTTTTATTTTTTTATTCAATTGCAATGGAGAAGTATGAAGGAAAGAAAATAAATATTTGCTAAATAGGAGAATGAATGAAATAAAATTCTGAAAAAATAAAATTCTGCTAAACTGAAAGACTGAGACTTCCTGAAGTATCTTTTCCTGGATGTTATTACTGGGAAAGACTTTAGAGATTATCTAGTATAAGCCTCTAATTTTCCAGGTGAGGAAGAAAAGCCAGAAAAATTAATAAAGTCACACAGCTAGTTAACCACAAAATAGAAATGTCTTGAAGTCAAATCCAGTACTTTTTCCAGGATGTCAGATGACTGACTAGCCTTTTCATGCATGCAGAATAATTAGCAACTTAAGAAAGAGTTGTTGTTTTCCTCTCAGTTCTCCCCTACTTGTATTACTCAATCACTAAAAATTTATGAAGCACCTGCTATGTGTTCAACTAAGGACTGAAGATACAAAAAGAGGAACAAAGATAGACCCTACCCTCAAGGAACCTACAGTCTTAAAGGGGAGATGATTTGCAGACAAATTTGAATGAAGCATGTAGGATATATAAAATGTAATAGAAAATAATTAACAGCCTTTTCCTCCCATTTTCTCCTTTCTGCCCACATACTGTAAATGCAGACCTGTTTTGAACTTCTTGAGGGTTTTAAGAAGGGAAGAAGAAAGAGGGAAAACAAACTTAGAACATCCAACTAATTTGTTACAGGGTGATATGTTATGGGCAGCAAATTGGTACAGTGGATTAGAGCATTGGACTTGGAATCAGGAAGATTAATTTGCATACCTCAACTCCTCATCTATAAAATGGGCTGGAGAAAGAAATATCAAACCTCTCCAGTATCTTTGCCAAAAAATCCCCAAATAAGGTTAGGAAAAGTTGGATACAACCGAAACAACTCAATAACAACAAAAATTTACTTAGGCACAGCTAAGTGGTACAGTGGATAGAGCACCAATTCTGAAGTTAGGAAAATTCCCTTTCTGAGTTCAAATCTGGCCTTAGGCACTTAATAACCGTGTGATCCAGAACATATTATTTGCCTCAGTTCCTTATCCATAAACTGAAGAAGGAAATGAAAGACTAATCTAGTAATCTTTATGCTAAGAAAACCCCATATGGGGTCATGAAGTTGGATATGACTTGAAAATTGGTTGAACTAGGAATTAAGATAACATCTTTTCCTTGCACATAAGGATATAAGATTTTTTCATTCATCAGGAAATGGAAAGTGCTGAAGAAGATACCCAACATAGGCATAGTAAGAAGGAAAGAAGACTGGGAGGCATCAAGAATCAAAGGGATTAAAGCTAGATGGCATTAACAACTGAGTTTGAAAGCTCAAAAATCAGTTTTTTTAAATTTATTTTTTTTAATTCTCATTTTGTACAAATGTTTTTCTTTACATTAATAAAATATACTTGTTTACAAGTAAACAAAATACCCCTCCCCCCATGACTATAGATAGACTTGCTTGGGCAAAAAAGTAAAGGGGGAGAAAAAAAATTAAAATTAAAAAAATAATAGTAATAATTGTACGTATGGCCAGGTGGTGCAATGGACAAAGAACCAGCCCTGGAGCCATGAGCACCCGAGTCCATATCCAGCCTCGTAAACCCAAAAAATCACCCAGCCATGTGACATGCAAGCCACCCGATCCCCACTGCCCTGCAAAAACCAAAAAGAAGAAAAAAAAAGACCCAAAATGCAATAAAATAGTAATAATAGTAGGGGTGGCTGGGTGGCAGACAGAGCATTGGCCCTTGAGCCAGGAGCACCTGGGTCCGAATCCAGACACCCAATGATCACCCTGCTATGTCACCCCAGGCAGGCCACCCAGCCCCACTTGTCCTGCACCCTCTCCCAAATAATAATAATAACAAAAAATTTGTTTCAGTCTTTGTTCCAACACCATCAACTCTGTTGTGAGTGGATCACATTCTTTATAAGTCCATCACAAAAGTTATTTCCATATTTTTCCAATGCTGCCATTGCCAATCGCAACTCCCTCCTTTCTTATTTCTCCACTACCATGTACTATATTTTCTCTCTCCTTTCACTCTGACTCTGCTGTAGGGTCACTGAGTGGTGCAGCAGAGAGATCCCTGGTCCTGGGGCCAAGAAGCCCTGAGCCCCCATACCACCCCTTAGGCCCAGAATCCACCTGGCCCTATGGTCCTGGGGAGGCCATCCAATCCCAGCCCCTTGCAAGAAGTAAAAAAAGAAAATGTGTTATATCTGACCACTCTCTCCCCATGGTCCATCCTCTCCTCCTTTATTCACATCCCCACCCCTTCCCCCTGCTACCCCCTCCTTCTTACTCCAGTTGTCTATACCTCATTGAGTATATTTGCTGTTTCCTCTCCTAGCCATCTCTGATGAGAGCAAAGGTTCCCTCATTCCCCCTTGCCTCCCCCTTCCATATCATTGCAATAGCTCATTGTAATAAAAAAAAATCTTATTATGTGAAATAGCTTGGACTATTCCCCCCTCCTTTTTCTTTCTCCCATTCCATTTCCCTTTTTTTTCTTATTGACTCCATTTTTACACCATATTTTATCTTCGACTTCAGCTTTCTCCTGTGCTTCAACTATGAAAGCTCTCTCTACCTGCTCTATTAACTGAGATGGTTCATATGAATATTATCAGTATCATTTTTCTGTACATGCAGTTCATCCTCATTAAGTCCCTCATATTTCCCCCCCTCCTCCAATCTCCATGCTTCACCTGAGTCCTGTATCTGAAGATCAAACCTTCTGTTCAGCTCTGGCCATTCCAAAAGGAACCTTTGAAATTCCCCTGGTTCATTGAAAGTCCATCTTTTTCCCTGGAAGAGGACATTCAGCCTTGCTGGGTAGTTCATTCTTGGCTGCATTCTTAGCTCTTTTGCCTTCCGGTATATTGTATTCCAAGCCCTACGAGCTTCCAATGTAGTTGCTGCTAAGTCCTGTGTGATCCTAACTGCAGCTCCATGATATTTGAACTGTGTCCTTTTGGCTGCTTGTAATATTTTCTCTTTGACTTGGGAGTTCTGGAACTTGGCTATAATATTCCTGGGGGTTGGTTTTTTTGGGATCTCTTTCTCGGGGGGGGGGAATCGGTAGATTCTCTCCATTTTTATTTTGCCCTCTGCTTCTAGAATATCGGCAATTTTCCTGTAGTAATTCTTTGAAAATGATGTCAAGTCTCTTTTCCTGATCATGACTTTCAGGTATTCTAATAATTTTCAAATTATCTTTCCTAAGTCTGTTTTCCATATCAGTTGTTTTTTCAATGAGATATTTCACATTTTCTTCTAATATTTCATTTTTTTGGTTTTGAAGTATTGATTCCTGATTTCTGGTAAATTCATCAATCTCCCTGAATTCTATTCTTTGTCTGAAGGATTTATTCTCCTCAGAGAGTTTTCTTATTTCTTTTTCCATCTGGCCACTTTTGCTTTTTAAAGCATTCTTCTCCTCAATAACTTTTTGAACTGTTTTATCCATTTAACCTAAACTGTTTTTTAGCATGCTATTTTCTTCAGCATTTTTTTGGATTTCCTTGACTAGGCTGCTGACTTCATTTTCATGGTTTTCCTGCATCTCTCTCCTTTCTTTTCCCAGTTTTTCTTCTAACTCCCTCATTTGATTTTCAAAGTCTTTTTTGAGCTCTATCATAGCCTGAGCCCAATTTCTGTTTTTCTTGGAGTCTTTAGATGCAGGAGCTTGTGCTTCGTCATCTTCAGACTGAGTATTTTGATCCTTCTTGGGCTCATTTGCAAAATATTTCTCAATGGTCTTCCTCTTGTTTCTTTGCTTGTTCATTTTCCCAGCCTAAGCCTGTTTTTTGGGGGTGCTTCCTAAGCTTTTGGGACACTCCCACAAGGGTCTCAGTATGTGAGGTTCTGTCCTCACTCCTGGTCTGTGAATGACCGTAAGTGCCCCCCTCTGCCACAGGGCTGAGGTAGGGGGTGCCCTGCTGTTCTATGGGGGCGGGCCTAGACTGGGATCAGGATCTGAATGTGGTCAGAGCCCCAGAGTCCTGTTCCAGAGGCAGAGGACAAAGCTCTGCAGTCTCTCTTCACTCCCCTCCCTCAGCTCAATGGGCTCATGCCCTGGGGGCTCCTTGCTACAGGCTCCACCTGCTTCTGTTTCTGGGTCTAGACTGTGGAAAGACCAGGCTGCAGGCTGTGTGCCCTGAGGGCTGGGCTCCACGTGCTTGCTCTGGCAGAGGTCCCTTGCTGTTCCCCCACTTTGTGCCGGTGCTCCCCGGGGTGCAGCTCAGGAGACTCCCCCGCTGCTGTGAGCTAAGGCTCCTAGTGCCCTGGGGCTGCCTCTGGGAGGCTGAAGTTCTTTGGCTCTGGTGGGCCACCCCTTTCGCAGGCCGCCCCTCCGGACTGGGGAGCAGAGCCTTTCTGCTCTTTTTCCAGGTTACCTTGAGTAGGAGAACTGCCTCACTGGGTCCCTTTGTGGGTTCTGTCTCTTGAAAGTTTATTTAGAGTCCTTAGTTTATGAGTTTTTATCAGAGAGCTCCTAAGACTTGATCCCTTCATGTCACCATCTTGGCTCCGCCTCAGTTGTTTTTTGTACAAGATTTTTAGCCTTTGTTTCAACATATTTTCCCCCTTGGCTGAATTGCTGGGGGGGGGTTTAGATCCATTCTTCCAAGCACAGGTTTGGGAGATGACCAATCATACCTTAATGTGCAGAAATGCTCCTAAAGAACAAAATAATTTACACCCATATGCTCTGGCTTTGCTCTTAGAAATATTGATTCTAGCATTAACCATTCTAAACATATACCAGCAATTACTTTGAATACTCTTGTGACTTGTCATTTCAAGCTAATCCCAACCCTGAGTTCCCCTTCTATCTGCTTTCTCCATTACTTTCCATACTCTTTGATGATCCTGGTGAAAATCAAGATTTATGTAGATTTATTATCTAATGTCAACTGGGCCCTCACCGTTATGCAACAAACTTTTTTATTTTTTCCTAGTTGATGTTCCATCATAATCTCCAGGGCAATGATTTCAAACTCTCTCCATTGTCCTAAGGTGATTCCTGCTACCTTCTTCTTCTCTCTTCTCTCTCAGCAGAAGACCTCACCTTTTAGTTTACTGATAAAAATAGAATTCGTCAATAATAAACTGTTTCTTCTCCCTTAATCCATACCTTAGAAAACCCTCTCCTCATTCCTTGTGGTCTCTTTAGTTCTAGTTTCTCAAAAGGTGATCCTTCTAGCTAAGGCCAACATTTCCACTTGTGTTTTTTATCCTATATCTCCTTTTGTTTTCCTCTATTATCTTCATTCTCTCCCTGGCATCAATTTGACTCTTGCTACTTCTTATTCAACTTTTTTTGTTTGTTTTTGTACCATAGGCATTAAGTGATTTGCTCATGGTCACACAGGCAATTATTAAGTATCTAAGGTCAAATTTGAACTCAGGTCCTCCTGACTCCAGAGCAGGTATCCTTTCCACTGTGCCACCTAGCTGTCCCACTTCTTATTCAACCTCCAAAATATCTCAAGCATCTATAACCTCCTCTTTATTCTCAAGTCAATGCTTTACTGTAGTTGAATGATACATTTTATTCCCATCAGATCTTACATAGCACTTTCTATATCTCTCCAGCATGTTATTTGGTAGCATACTCATTTGTGTATGTTTGGCATCTTATTATCTACTTAACTGGAAAGGACCACAAATGCAGTGATTGTTTTGACTTATCTTTGTATTTCCTTTAGTACTTATACAATACTCTTCGTACCATAGACATTTAATCAATATTTAATTGAATTGAAAATAACTGTGGGATACCACTACAAATTATAGCTTTCCCAACCTCCTGGTTGTGAACATATTAAAAGTTCAGTGTTTGTGCAGACTCTTCCCACCAAAGTGTGTGTGGTTACAGCTATCTTTAACTGAAGACATTAATTGAGAATTATTGCCTATCCGCATTGAGTCTGGGTGTAATTGACCTTGCCTGTGGAGAATCAGTTTTTCAAGTTTATGGGGTTTGAGATGTAAAGACCTTTGGAAGAAAACACTCTATCTACTGGTAAAAATTTGCTCTACATCAGCAGTTGAGAAACACTGATCTTGCCCAGTTCCCGGTCTCTGAGAAATACTGCACTGAAATCATCCTCACAAGGATACAATAAATCCTTCTCCTAAAATCTTTAGAGAAGATAATCCAATGATTTCATAGTGGATGCCAGTGCCTCCCTCCTCTTATATTTAGAATGTGTGTTTTTATATCTGTCCTTTTATTATTTATACAGTTCTTTCTCCTATTTGGCCTATACTTCAACTATAAAATCTAAACTTTCTCATCTTGTCCTCAGTGGAAACAAGTAGATGTTTATCACTCTTGCAAAATTTCTGAAAAGAGTTTTATTAACACCTTCAGCTTTCTTTAGTACTCACTATTTCCTCAAATTCTGTTTTGATTATTATATTATTTACCTGTATACATTATGTCATGATTGGGTAACCAACTTGGGTACCATCTAGGAACTTAGTTAAACTTCCCAATTCTAAATTCCCAATTACCTTCAAAATCTTTGGACTTGTATGAAATGACTTCCCATTTTCATGACCTTGAAAATATTTATTTCTCCTTAAAAATTGTTTAATTTTTGCACTTTTAGGGATGACCAATGTGAAAATTTGAATCCCATTATGCATATTTGTCTAAAGTGTCTAATTTTTTCTTTCTAATTTTTACCATATATTGGGAAAAAGTGTAAATAAATGCATGTTAACTAAAAAAATTAAAAAAGCACAAAAAAGTGTGTCATGAGACAATAACAGTGACAATCAACATATTAAATACCCACTGAGTCTTAGTATGTATTATGCCAGGCATTGAGGAAATGAAGGATGAGGTGAAGAAGAAACAATGTCTGCAGCCTCTGCCTTCAAGGAACTTACAATATTAAGGGCAAAGTATCTATCACATGTAGCCAGATAGGTATATAATGTAAAGAAAAATGTGATAACAGCAAAAGAGAGATTGAGACAAACTATTACCAAAAAAATTGAAAAAAATGGAGATAAATTTAAGTTATGAGAGTTCAGGGAAGGTTCCATGATGGGGAAGATGAAATCCAAGTATCATATGTAGGGCTTTGGGGGTGGAAAGGTTCATTTATAAGAGGCTATATCCTATCATTCCTTTTTGAGGTATGAAGAAATTACTGGAACAGGAAAGAGTAGCTGGCCAGCCAAGGATTGATGTTAACATTGCCTCTGTTCTCTGCTTCTTACTTGATATGAATAAATAAAATATATATATATATATCTCCACAGAATTGAAGAAGCCTTCTCACCTCCATCTTCTCTCCCCTCATCCCAAACACATACTCAACAGAAGGCAAAAGATTTTAACAGTTATGAGGAGAGAAGAGTAGACTATGAATTCATAGAAGTAAGAATTGGCATTTTACAATCAAGGAATAATTAGTAATCCAGTTTGACTGGAATGCAAAAAGAATGGAGAGTAATGTAAAATAAAACTGAAAAGGTAAGTGACAGCATATGAAGTCTCAGAATGAGGAGTTTGTATATTGTGTTAGACGTAATGGAAAGAGTTTGTATATTGTGCTAGAGGTAATGGAAAGTCACTACTAAATGGAGGTAGTATGCCATAATGGAAAGAGGGCTAGATTTGGAGGCAACTGAAAGAGCACAAAGTGGGATGTCATCCATGCTATAACAGTCTGTGAAGAGCAAAATTGATTCTGAATCCTATGGACAATTATCATACCTTTGATTCCTAACAAAATTAGAACTTATATTTTGAGGTTATTGATCAGCTAGTAGAAGAGGCACTGATTGAATTGCCAGAGACATAGTTAGTTATTCTTGGTTTAATGTCAACTTGACATTAAAGTCTCTAGACTCTATATCACCTGATAATTTTATTAGTGACTTAGATAAAGATTTAGATAACATGGCAATCAAATATGAATATGTCACAGGACTAGGAGAGAGAACCAACATGTGAGGTATCAAACATGATCCCAAAAGTGATATTGATGTACTTAGCCTGGTTCCTAGAACATAGTAGATGCTTAATAAATGTTTATTGACTAACCATTGACTAAACATTGGACCAAATGTAATAATGATAAATTGAGAAGGGAAAAATACTTTATATTTGGGTTAAAAATATCTTCACTTTGAAGTATAATATGAAAGGGGCATGGCTCAATAACCATTTGAAGAAACTCTGGAGGTTTCATTCATTGATTTGCAAGCCAATAGTTATAGCAACCAAGAGAATTAATGCCTTCTTAGATTCCACTGTTCAAGATTAGGAATATGATAGTTTCTGTGTTCTCTATCCTGATCAAATAGAATCTGAAGTACTATTTTTAGTCCTGGCCCTTATATTTTAGGAAGGTCATAGATGAATTACGTATTGAGTAGAAAATAAACAGAATGCATAATACAAAGGAGTACATCCACAATGGCAAAGGACCTCTAGTTGATGCTACATACGAATCATCTGAAGGAAATGGAAATATTTAATAGCATGTTTTATGCTTTAGCTACCATTTGGCTTCTTAATGAACTCTTCTAATTTTGGGGGGAAATTTTCAGTTTACTTCAGTTTACCAATTGCCTCAATTCTGACTCCATTGAACAGATGATAGTATATTTTTCTTATATTTATTATGGAGAAGAGAAGATTTAGTTATGGGATATAACTATTTGAATAATCAAAAGATTTCATGTAGAAGAAGGAATAGATTCATTTGGTTTGGTCGCCCGCTGAATCTTAGTATGTGTGGGTGAGTCAGTTTTGCTTAATTCTCCTACTTTTATTGTATAGGGAATATTCCATAAATGTTTGTAAGGTAAAAACCAACAGGTCAATAAAACTTAAAAAAAAGAATTTTAGAGATCTAGACTTAGGCTAGATGTAAGGACACATTTCTCAACCATTTCTGGAGGTAAATTTGTTTTTCATCAGATGCTTTGTAGAGTCATCCATTTATTCTCATTAATTAAATTACCTAGTATCTGACCCTAAATGTTGAGGGTACAAAAGACAAAAATGAAGTGATTTCTATCTTAAAGACAAATTCAGGGTAAGAATAATAACCTTGAACAAATTGGAGAACGCTTTAGGAAAGAGATGAAATTTGCAAAAAAGTGTAAAAAAAGTGTAAAAAAAGTGTAAAAAAGATAAAGATTATGAGTCAGATACTGAGGACATTACATTCTAGATATGGACAGTTGGAAAGACTCACTAAAAAAGCATACCGTTTATTCTCTCTCCTTTAAAAAAAATTAGGGCAAAATTTGCCTTTCTACCATTTTGAGTCCCTCTCCAATTCACTATGATTCTCCAAAGATCCTGTTCTCAGCACATTTGACAATTCCTTTACTCCTTTATGGTGGTAGTTCATCTGGGTTTAATGACCTGAACTCATCAAGGGCATCTAGGTGTGTGTTCTCCTACTATCTCACTATTTATATTGGTTTCCACTGTCCTATTAGTCATTTTTGTTCTGCCCTTTCTAAGCCAAAGATCATTCTCCTTGCCATTAAAGAGAGAAATAAAATAATACTTTCCTCCAAATTTGTTTTATTTCCTCACAATTCTGTGCTTTTTTCTTGTTTCCCTTTTTATTACTTGACTTTTCTTTGTACTTCAATTAATGAAAGAAAAATAAAAAGGGTACCAGGATAGTTTCCATAGTGGAACTACAAAAAATAAAAAGATTTTATAGCCTAACTTATTCCTCCTATATATGTTCCAGATTTTGACTAGTTTACCAATTGCCTCAATTCTGACTCCATTTAACAGATGACAAAAGTAAACACTCAGAAATCAAAGAAATTACCCCAAGTCATTCAATGTGGTAGATCTAGAATTATAATTGTATATTTTCTTAGATTGAGATGCTTCTAAGAATTCTTCTGAAGGTCAGCATGAGAGATCTACAGCAGAGATATTAACATTGGGGGTTTATGCTAGAAACTAAGGAATTAATAAAATGATATTATAGTAAAGGGAGTATATGTTAATAGCAAAAAGAAATGAAATGATTGGGACTGAGAAGCATCAGTGGGCTGGTAAAAACAACCCAATGTCATGGGCCAGTCTGAGTTAACATGCAAGCTGTTTTGTGCTGATTATTTTTTCCCCTCACAATAAATTCTCTTGATACAGGGTTTTTGAGGTTAAAGAGACTAGAGAACATAATAGATGGAAGCACAAGCATATAATGAGAGGAAATTTAGAGACACTGAACTAACAATGTGAGAAGAATAAAGTCAAGAATAGGTGTGGAAAGATAAGGAAAATGAGACAAGACAGGAAAATGGTAAATGTTGGGAGAAGCTCAAAGATGTGAGTATTTTTCAAAATCTGAAGAGGCTTAATTAGAAGGGGGTGGAAAAAGGTTGAGGAAGACTCAGTAAAAGGAAATCAGAGGGAAAACAAGGGAGAGGAGGAAAGAGTGACGTGGAGAAAAGCTTTTTAAGAAATGTTAGTTTAAAGAATCACAGCAAACCTTCAAAATGTGTAATAAGAAGAATTAAAATGTTGCCAATATCTTGTATAAGGTAATAATAATAATAATAATAATAATAATAATAATCACTAAAAAGGGGGGGAATGAGTATAAAATGCAAGAAATGGAAATTCCCCCCCCCCCAAAATTAGAAGAGTTTATTAAGAAACCAAATGGTAGTTAAAGTATAAAACATGCTATTAAACACTGATCACTCATGATTCCAGAGGTAAATGATGAAACATATAAATATCCATTTCCTGATAAGTGATTGATTTAGAGTGAAGAATGAGATGTAAATATTTTGTATTCAGAGGTTATTTGTTTTATTTAACTATGCAAGGAAATTTTTCTCTTTTTCTTCATTGGGTTAGGAGATGAGTGGGAGAGAAAATGATTTCTGTTAATTATTTTAAGAAAAGAAGCTTGTATAGATATAGGATGTTTAAATACAATGTTAAAAGGGACCACTGGAGGAATGGGGGTTATTTATAAATGTAAGGTAAAAATCAAATATGGCAATAAAACAAACAAAAAGGTATAAGCTGAGGGAGAGAGACAGAGAAAGATATATATATATATAGAAGGGGAGAGAGAGCGGGAACGAGAGCGAGAGCGAGAGCGAAACAGTAGCAGTGGAGAGGGAAACATTTATTAGGCACTTATTTTGTCCCTGGCTAAGTGAAAACTTTTCAAATACCAACTCATTTGATGCTCACAACAGTCTTAGGAGATAGGATGTTATTATACTCCTTATTTTACAATTGAAGAAACTGAGTCAGAAGTTAAATGACTTGCTCAGGATTATACACCTTCTAATTTTAACTTATGTGTCTTCCTAACTCTAGATCTAGTAGTCTATTGAATAATAGTAAGAGTCTTCAAAATCTTCCTGGGGAAGTGGCAAATATTATTATATTCTATATAGAACCATAGGATTTAGATCTCTAAGAGACGTTGAGATTACATCAGATATGATATGATGCAGAGAGGTGAAATAGCTATTTGTTCATTTATTAAATAAATATTCATTGATCTACTTCATAGAACTGTAGTGGGCACACTGTGGAATCTGAGGAGAATGAGTCATGATTTCTTCCCTCTAGGGGTTTATACTTATGATGAAGAAATAAGACATGCACATAGAAATTTAAATGGCAATTCAAGGTATGACAAAATGCCATATGGGTAGGATTTATATGCCACATGAGGAGAGAGAGATAGAAAAGCAGAGAGTGCTCTTTCAGATCTGGCATATTGAAAGAAAATAGGACTTGAGTTGGACTATAAGGATAAGTGGAGGTGGAGGGCTATATTAAAATGATTATGAGATTATTAGGTCTAAAATTAGTGTGCCAAAAATAGGTAAAATGGGGAAATAATTTTTTTTGATGGTCAATTTTTAAAATTTAAATTTTGAAATATAAAACATTGAAAATAAAATCAGGAGTTTCTCTGCAGGGTAAATCAGTCAGTCCACAAACATGTTAATGCCTAGGGAGGGTCAGATACTATATTAGGCTCTGAGGATAAAAAAAACCTAAATGAAGTAGTCCCTTTACTCTAGGAGCTCACATTTTATTAAGTACATAAAACATTCACAGAGAAGTGAATACAGGATGTAGAGAAATAATCATTATATAGTACTTTAATGTTGATTTCATTTGCTCTTCACAACAATCCTGTAACATAGGTGATATTTTTACCCCCATTTTACAAATGAGAAAACTGAAGCTAAGGAAAGTTAATTAACTTGTCCAGAGGCATACAGCTAGTGAGTATCTGAGGTAGAATTTGAATTTAGATTTTTCTGACTCCAAATCCTGCATTCTGGGCCACCTAACCGGCAGAATTCAGAAAGTAATCTTAAAGAAAGGAGAACTTGAGCTGCCACAAAGAGGAGTTTGGAGTTCCAAGAAGGTGGGACCCTGCTCAAAGATAAAGAGGCAGTGGTTGGGTGTCAGCAAAATGTCTTCTTTGGTTGGAAAATGGAGTATGTAGGAGCTAACGTTCAGTCATTTTCAACCATTTGTGATGCCATTTGGTGTTTTCTTAGCAAACATACTTTAGTACTTTGCCATTTGCTTCTACAAGTCATTTTACAGATAAGGAAATTGAGACAAACAGGGTTAAGTGTCTTGCCCAGGGTTCCACAAGAAGTATGTCTCTGAAATCAGATTTGAATTTAGGTCTTCTAGAATTCAGGCCCAACTCTCTATCTGACATCCTGCCTATGAAAGTTATGTGCGATTAGCTAAGAAAGACTGACTGGAGCTAGAATGTAATAAAAGATTATAAAGACTATAAATGCCAGAGACATAATATTTTCTACGAAATTCTCTTTTCTCTTGGTTCTGCTCCCTTCACTCATCATCAGTTCATATAATTTTCTCCATACATCTCTGAAGTCCAGCCATTCATGGTTTCTTATAGAACAATATATTTGTAATATTCAAATTCTATAACTTGTTCAGCCATTTCCCAATTGATGGGCATCCCCTTAATTTCTAATTCTTTGCCTCTATAAAAAGAGCTGTTATAAATATTTTTGAACATGTAGGCCATTTCCCATTTATTATGATATTAGTATTGGCATTGCTGAGTCAAAGCATGTGTTATTGCTCTTTGGCCATTGTTCCAAGATTGCTCTCTAGAATGGTTGGATCCATTCACAACTCTATCAGCAATGCATCAATGTCCCAGTCCTTCCACAACCTCTCCAACACTGATCATTTTCCCTTTTTCTCATTTTGGCCAATCTGATAGCTATGAAGTAGTACCTCATTGTAGTTTTAATTCACATTTCTCTAATCAATAATGATTTGGAAGTTTTTCATATCTCTATATAGTTTTAATTTCTTCATCTGAAAACTGTCCATTAATATCCTTTGACCATTTATCAATTGGGAAATGACTTGTAATCTTATAAATTTGATTCAACTCTCTATACATTTCAGAAATGAGACCTTTATCAGAACCACTAGCTGTGAAAATTGTTTCTATCTTTCTGTTTTCCTTCTCATCTTAGTTGCATTGGTTTTATTAGTGCAAAGCCCTTTTAATTTAATTTGGTCAAAATCAACTATTTTTCAGTTTATAATGTATTATGTTTCTTGTATGGTCATAAATTTCTCCCCTTTCCACATAGATCCAAAGGAAAGAATATTGATTTATTGTATCACCCTTTATGTCTAAGTCCTGTACCCATTTTGACGTTATTTTGGTATAGAGTGTGAGATGTGGGTCTATATCTTGTTTTTGTTAGACTATTTTAGGGAAATTAATCTAAAGAGAAGGAAGACCTCTAGGTCTTAGAATATAGCATACTGAATAAGTCCTTAATAAATGCTTGTTGATTGACTTCCTGACCAGTGAGCACCTGGATTGGGATATTGGGCTTTGGGGGGTGGCAATGGGGCTACAAAGTAGAAGTCCAGTGTAAAAAGTGTTCTGAAGGAAGAGTTCAAAAGATTTGCTGAGTGACTATTCATTGGAGAGTGAAGGGGAGAAGTCAAAAATGAATCAAAGCTTTTTGAGCCCAGCTTCCTGATAAAAGAAAAGATCACTGAAATAATTTTCCTGCTATTCACTATCCCCTTTTTAGTGAGGAGAATAAAGAAAAACTCTCTGCCCTTTCTCTTCCTCTGTAGTTAGGCTCATTTTTCTCCATATCTTTGTGGAT
This sequence comes from Macrotis lagotis, assembly GCF_037893015.1. Lineage (NCBI taxonomy): Eukaryota > Metazoa > Chordata > Mammalia > Peramelemorphia > Peramelidae > Macrotis > Macrotis lagotis. The sequence goes on from NC_133664.1 coordinate 128,964,529, forward strand.
GGAGACATTTTGAGACACTTAAAGCTTTTATATTAATCTGAATTTGAGTGGTTTAAAACCACTGCACCAGTAGGAATACATATGTATCCTGAGCCATGAGACTCTCCACAGCCTCTGTCAAATAATAATATTGTTTCTCTTGTAGTGCACAGATTCAGAATGCATTCTTTTTTCCCCTTCTTTCTTAATTGCTTCATGTTCCCTTTTAAAAATGAATTACAATGAGGGAGGTCTGTGATTGGCCCAGATTTTCTCAAACTGTGCTTAGATGAGATCATGCCCACTTGGGTCTTAATTCAACAGCCAAATTACTCTCTCTAATATCAGTCACTATATCAAAAAGGGGAGGAGGAGGGGGAAAAAAACTTTTTTTTAACTGTAATTACCTTTCATTTTCTTTTTGGGCTATAATTTAAAGGAGAATGAAAGCGATTTTTAAAATATAATCAACCACATTTCCCGTGGTAATTTCAGTCAGAATTCTATTGAAATGTCCCCCAAGTCTCCAATCTGCCTAGTCATAGCATTCTTTCTTTACCTCTGTGACAGGTTCTTCGTTCTTTTTAGATGAAAAAGGTAAGCCAATTTAGTTGGTCCATTGTTAAACCTGGAGTGGGTAGAAGGGTGTGGAGTGACACATAGGCCAGATGTGAAAGGTTGGACTGGGTAAGAAAAATTATTATCAAGATTTGCTAGAGCATGAGCTCTGAGATGGACAGGTACAAAAATAAGACCAGAAGAGGTTTAATGAGATTAATACCCAACCCCCTAGCCAGGACCTAATGGGATGAGTAAAAGTAAAGAAGTGAGACAGTCAAGGATATGCAAGGAAAGAATCAGATTGAAGTTTGTAAAGAAAAAAATATTAAGCAGGAAAAAGGAATAATTGTAGAAATAGGTAGGGAATGAAATGGTTCTGATTAAGAACTCCTTTGAAAAATGTGACCTAGGGGCGTCTAGGTGTCACAGTGGATAGAGCACTGGCCCTAGAGTCAGGAGTACCTGGGCTCAAATCCAGCCTCAGACACTTAATAATTACCTAGCTGACCCTACAGCAGAGTCAGTGAAAGGAGGGAGTTGCAATCACCAATGTCAAGGGTGGAAAAATATGGAAGTAACTTTTGTGATGGACTTATAAAGAATGTGATCCACCCATGACAGAGTTGGTGGTGTTGGAACACAGACTGAAGTAGATTTATTATTATTATTATTTTGGGGGGAGGGTGCAGGGCAAATGGCCTGACTGGGGCCACATATCAGGGTGATCATTGGGTGTCTGAGGCCGGATTTGGACCCGGGGGCTCCTGGCTCAAGGGCCAATGCTCTGTCCGCCACCCAGCCACCCCTAATATTATTACGATTTTATTTTATTTTAGGTCATTTTTCTTTCTATGCTTTTTGCAGAGCAGTGGGGTTGGGGTGGCTTGCATGTCACACAGCTGGGTGGTTGTTGGGTGTACGGGGCTGGATGTGGGCTTGGGTGCTCCTGGCTCCAGGGCTGGTGCTCTGTCCACTGCGCCACCTGGCTATACCTACAATTATTACTATTATTTTTTAATTTTAATTTTTCTCTCTCCCCTTTACTTTATCGCTCAAATGAGTCTATATTTTTTGGGGGAGGGGGTATTTTGTTTACTCTTAAACAAGAATATTCTATTAATGTATAAAAACATTATTTGTACAAAATGAGAATAAATAAATATTAAATTAAAAAATAATTACCTAGCTGTGTGACCTTGGGCAAGTCACTTAACTCCAGTGCCTAGCAAAAATTAAAAAAAAGTGACCTAGTATGACCATAGGCAAATTTTTTAACTATATTGGGGAGAGACAGTACTCAGATATTCAATGTAATATCTTCAATGCTAATAATACAAGTGGTGCAGGAGATAAAGAAATTGCCTTGGAGTCAGAAAGGTCTCAACTCAATTGGCTTCATCATTTGAATTTATTATTGAGTTTTATTGGAATTAAAAGCAGCATAGCAATAGAGAACCAGTCTGGAAACCTGGAATCAAGTCTTGCCTTTGTTTCATCTTGATTGTATGACCTTGGGTAAGTGACATAACCTTTCAGTGCCCCAGGTAACTTTCTAAAACTAGAAAGTGCCAGTCTGCCTTGTTCAATGGATTTCCTCTTTAGATATTCAGAACACCAATGAAATCATAGATCTGGTCAGGAAAAACCAAAAGTAATGGTTACTTTTATTGAAAAAAAAAATATTACCGATGTCAGGATTAATATAAGTCTAAAAGAGTGAAGTAGCTTTTAATCTTCAGAGCAAAGGTTTTCATTCCAATGTTTATTGTTGTTTTTACTTCATAATTAACTATGAGAGACAAGATAGCAGAGAAAACATCAGTGACTCAAAGAAACACTTTGGATTTTCCAAAGCAATAGTTCAAAAGAGAGAAGGGTTTGGAGATTAGAGAGAAGTAGGGGAAAGGAAATAGTTTGAGGAAGTCTATCTATTCTTTCTCTCTGATACCCAGAATATTCTGGGCATGGTAAATTGTGGTTCTACACTAAGTTGTTTCATATTCTGAAATTTCAAAATGCCAGAATCACTGCAAGAATTGATCCTCAAGTTTCATTTTCTACAGACTACATGAAGCTGCCTTCATTATGAGAGGCAGAAGTCAGTAAGGAAATTCTCACTTTTTTAAATTTTTGGTGGGGGGGGGGTAGCCACCTGAGGGTGGGGTAGAGATCATCTAAATATACTTCTTGGCAAACTAACCAACCAAACTAAAGATGCTTTGATATGGAAGGGAATTATAAATACGCTCTACCTTTGTAATAATCTTGTTAAATTCAGTACCATTTAAAAAGCATGAAGTTAGGAGGACCTGAATTCAAATCCAATGTCAGACACTTTCTAGCTGTTTATCCCAGAGCAAATCATTGAATCTTATTTACTTCATTTGTAAAAGGATTTGGAGAAGGAAATGAAAGAAAATCCCAAGTAGGAGAATTAGACAGGACTGAAATGACTCACCAACAATCATTTAAATATTTCTTGGCAAAGGTTATGTGTGGAGAAAAAAAAGCTAACTGATATGAATAGGACCATCCTAGTGGGGTCCAGTCTCTGGCAAATTGTACCATGTATCCTATCCTTTCTCCCAGTTCTCCAGCATTTTTATATAAAGAAATAAATGTTTCAAATGAATATCAGAACCATGGGTGGGGCAAGGAAAGAACTCCTAAAAGGGCCACATGCTACCTGAAGCTGAGTATTTGTGTACTAGAATGTAAGTTTATAGAGGACAGTGAACATGTGTTATTCTCCACAAGATAACTAACACAATGATTATACAGTAAATGATCAAAAAAAGCATCTTGAAGGAGCTAAAAGAATAAATGAACATAGTTCTTTTTTGCTGTCCCAGCTAGGTCAACATTTAATGTGTGATCACTCTTCAAACTGATGGACTCCTCCATCCTTCTTGACCAGAGACTAGATAGCTTTCGTTCCTTTCTCCCTTAAGATAATAATATGACAATCCAACATGTCAATCTTGGAACCTGTTTTTAAAAAACACTGAAAGTTGTGTAATTTTTGTTGAGTAACCCCCAGATTTAAGTAGAAACCATAGATAAGGCTCATATTTTGAATAAATGACTTAATTTTGCTAGTCAGATACTCCAAGGAAATCAAAGACAGAAGCAGAATTCCAAATACTTTGTGGTAGCAAAGGATTGTGTACAAAGTGAATGCCTATTGATAGGGGAAGGAATGATGAAGCAATGGTATATCAACATAGAGGTAGGGAAGAGAGCAAACATTTATTAAGTACCAACTAATGGCTCAGGCACTATGGTTAAGCACTTAAAAAGAATTTTTTATAGTTGAGGTATCTATAGCAGAGAGCAATTATGTTCTTTAACCAGGGGTACAAAGCTAATAAGTGTCTGAGATTGAATTTGAACTCATATCCTGACTCTGGGCTCAGCATTTTACCCCTGGGCCACCTAACTGCCTTATAAAATTAAACAGTAAGAAATGATGAATATGAGGAATTCAGAAAACATGGGAAGATTTATATCAACTGATGCATAACAAGAAAACTCTACACACAATGATTTGAAAAATATAAATGAAAGGATCAGCAAATTAAAAACCAACTAAGATCTTAGATGATAGAAAAAGAGACATATCTTCCTTTTTTGTTAAAAGGAAAAACAAAAATTATTTAATCCTATGAGGATATATTTACATTGAATCAAGAGTTTCATTGTTTTTGCCATAAAGTAGGGTTCATTCTGGTCAAAGAGAGATTCAAATAAATTAGATGTAATGATAGAAATAAAACATTTTTAAAAAGGTAAACCCACCTGGACACACTCAGAATAAACAAAAAAACTGAATTGATGAGTTGAGAGGAAGCTACCTCATGTGAAGAATCTGACTTTAGGACTCACTAGAAATTAGAACACTGTAACTGAATTTTCTAGGCTGCAGTGGGATAATCTATGCAAAAGAAAGGACAGCAATTGATCATTGATCATTTTCTTCCTTTTGTTCAATCATTAGAGATTTTCTCTCCCTTGATATTTTTTGTCAATAATTTCTGTTTAAACACACGGAATGTATTTTCTATGAATCACATATAAAAGTCTTAGAAAATGTCTATGTTGGGGTGGGTAGGTGGTGCAGTGGATAGAGCACCTACCCTGGAGTCAGGAGTACCTGGGTTCAAATCCAGCCTCAGACACAATGATTACCTAACTGTGGGGCCTTGGACAAGTCACTTAACCCCATTTGTCTTGCAAAACAAAAGAAAGAAATGTCATGTCTTAATGTATTAATGTAATTTCTTTTACAGTACCATTCTCATTTTTGTTTTTTCCTTGATTCATTCCAGGAAGCAGAATGTGCCTATACACTCTTCGTTGTTGCTATCTTTTGGATCACGGAAGCTTTACCTCTGTCTATAACAGCTTTGCTGCCTGCTTTAATGTTTCCCTGGTTTGGAATCCTGTCTTCTAAAAAGGTAAGTTCTTATGTAAATCCTTCCTCCCCACCCCCAATTATGATGTTCTTTCACATGCTCTACATTCAATAATTATAGAATGTCAGCTGGAGGGGACCTTACAGAAGAGTCATATGGTGATGCTTTTAGTAAAAGCAATATGCCTTTATCACAGGTCTATCTTAACTCATATTTGTCCTCCTAGTGAAAACCTTGAGATTGATTACAGGTTATGAAGCATAACTAATGTCAAGGTCAATCAAAGTTAAATGAAATTGGGGAAGGGGATGTAGAAAGTATTCTGGAGTACAACTAGGAAGGTTGCCAAAACCTTGGTTATGGCAGGAGGAGGAAGAGGTATCAACAATGGTCCTGAGAAAGATTCACTCATGGATTTGATACAACCAAGTTGTATTAAATTTGACATAGGTATGCCTGGGTTATTTCCTTCACATGTTTACAGATCCTCAGGATGAGGGGATAGTAGTATGGGATCTTATTCAGGTTTTTCTTATTGAATTCCCCAGCTCTAATGTCATAGATAAGTAGACAACAAAATTGCCCAGAGAGGTCCAATCAATTATAGTACAGGACTAGAACTTTCTAGCTTGGTAGATTTTTAGATATTGAGAATCCTGGAAAGAGAAGGTTGTAGTGCTTGTTGGGTACTCCTTACTTGTAGATCTCACAATTTTCTAAGCAGTACATACAGCTAATAAATGATAAAGTCATGACTGGAACCAATATTTTCTCATTTCCATTCACTGCTTTTTCTGTCATCTCCTGCTTTCTCTACTTGCTGTTAGCATTTGCAAGACATATAATGAAGGGATTAAAAAAAAAACTTGAATTGAATTAGAAACAAACTCTGGCAAGTCACAGTCCTACACAGTTACTACTATGTGACTTCAGACAAATCATTTCAACTCTCATAACTACAGTTTCTTCATTCTTGAAATGGGGATAAGAGAATACTTGTTCTATTTGATCTCCAGGACTGTTGCAAAAAACAAGCAAACAATTTTTAACCTATAAATTTCCTATATAAATATGTTATTATGCAACATGGTATATAGGATAGAACTCAGTCCAGCCTCTGACACACATTGACCAGGTAACTCCAGGCAAGTTACTTAACTTAACTTCTAAGGGATCTAGACAACTAAGATTATTATTTGCAGAAAAGTTTCCAGCTTGCTTTGGTAGAAGGACCTCTCTGTAGCAAAGTAATTAAAAATCTCATTCCCTATCCACTATTTATTGTCATGTATGATGACCCAGTTTGGAGTTTTCTTGACAAAGATACCATTTCTGTCTCCAACCCATTTTACAGATGAGGAAACCAAAGCAAATTTGTGATTTGTCCAGGGTCACATGGTTAGTAACTGAAGTCATATTTGAACTTAAGATGAGTTTTCCTGACTCCAGGTCTGATTCTCTATATACTGAGCTATGTAACTCCTGTTATAATTATGTAATAGCATCCCTCAAACCACTTTATCTACTCCCTTAATCCCATACACTGCAGATGGATTCGTTCCTCTAAAATAAAGAGGATTGGATTGTACCTTTGGAGACATTTTAGTCAGCAAAGGAAAACTATTAGCACACACTTATTTGGTGATTGACATTAGTTAATCTGTCACTCTCTACAAGTCACTAAGAGGTTCGCCCCCTTCTTGCTTTCTGAACAAACCATTTCTATTCAGCAACATTCTGCCTTACACAATGTTGAAAAAACAATTTTTTTCCCTAAATAAAGAAAAATCTTCCCCCCCCTTTTCTTCCCTAGAAACCTGCCATTTCACAAGATAAAGGCAAATTAAGTTTCACGTGTATTTCTATTTTGTTCTTGCTGAGAAGAGTTTATTCATGCTGAGAGGTGTACAATTTAAGAGTACCCGTCTGAAGAAAATGGATTCAGTCTCCCATTAAAAGCATGAAATTTGTTGGTACCAGTATATATCTGTCTCCTTGCAGTCTCTGAGAGTCAACCAGGGCATGACAGCTGTCTAAACAGTGCAGCTACAGCAGGAAAGGGAGAGAGTGCTCAAAGTTCAGGATGGTGGTCTCTGATATTCATTACCTTTGGAGTTCTGCAACCTCTCATCGCTTCTCCAATATATCTGGATTTTTTTTTTCTTTTGTAACAAACACTCTCACGTAGTACTGGATGTGTGTGTGTGTCTTGTGGGATGGGTTGGAGAGAGAGCTTTCTTTTTGGTGGATTCAATTTTACTTTAGGTGAGAATTGTACCTTGACCCTTCTCTATCCCTTTCTTTATCCCTTCATCCCTTCTATCCTGGATGCCTCCCATTTCCACATTGAAGAAGAGGGGAAGAGAGAATAAGGTTAGTTATATTTTTTTGGGGGGGACCTTATTAATTTTTTTGATTTCTTTCTTTAATTCCCTACTTAGAAAAGAAACCTAGAATTTCTAATTCAAGAGGTCTTTCTAATATCTTGAATTGATATATAGCTGCAGAGTAGAGAGAGTTTTTATAGAGCAAGGGTCTTCATGGCTGAAATTGAATTCAAGTCTTCCCCACTCCAGACCCAGCAATCTATCCACTGCAACATCTAGTTATAAGATACTACACCACAAACTTTTCCAAATGCAATCATTTGAGCTTGTCTTCTACTTCATCGCATGTCTATAATTTCAGTTCAGTTGTATGCACTGATGATATTAACTCAAGGATTTCTCATTTCATTGAACATTATAATCTCTACAATCTGCAACTGTAGATACTATTAAGAAGTGCCACATTCAAAACTCAATGCCATCTGCAGGCAGAAACATCTGTAAAATCTGTTCATCTATAGGGAATTCCCTCTTTTATCTGAATATCATGCAGAAAGCTAGCGAACATCGTTAGCATATGTCTCAGTGTTTTATTTTCTGCAGAATGTTAGGATAAATGAGAGTAATTTCTGTGATGGCAGAATCGTGTATGATGTTAACATATGGATATGATAGTACTGTATTTGAAGAGAATCTCTAAGGCTGAATTTGCTTTAAAAATTTAGATACTTTAAAAAAATCAATGATCAATAAATACTTGGGTACCTTATATTTCTTATATATATTATATATACATATATATACCTTATATATATATATATATTATATATAATTATATATACTTCTTATTCAATTTTATGTGCAAGTATCTAATCTGCTGTGGGAAATAATCTGTGAATGATCGCTTCTTATGTTTTCATCATTTATTCTCAGTGCCTGAAAAGACTACTGAACAAAACTTGATATGAGAAAGTACATATAAGTAGGGGCATTAGTTGGTATTTTAAATGGAAATATTTCTGTAGTACAGATTTCTTCTAGATGTATTTGGTCAGCTTTGGCTGCTTTTTCTTACTTCATCTTCATTAAGAATCATTGTCGGGACAGCTAGGTGGCACAGTGGATAGAGTATGGGCCCTGGAGTCAGGAGTACCTGAGTTCAAATGTGACCTGAGACACTTAATGATTACCCAGCTGTGTGGCCTTGGGCAAGCCACTTAACCCCATTGCCTTGCAAAAAAAAAAATCTAAAAAAAAAAAAGAATCATTGTCATGGGGGCAGCTAGGTAGAGTAGTGGATAAAGCACCAGTCCTGGAGTTCAAATCTGACCTCAGACAATAATTGCCTAGCTGTTTGACCTTGTGCAAATCACTTAATCCCATTGCCTTAAATAAATAAAATTTAAGAAAAAAATAATCTTTGCCATTTCCTCAAATGCATTTTTAGATATGGTAGAGTCCAAATTCATTGGTTCTACCATTTTTACTGGTGAAAAGAAATTATCATTAGGACTATTCATTGTCCACCTTCCAGGCTCATCTATATAAACTCTTGGGATTATCTGATTTGCTCAGTCCTCATGACAAGTTTTCTGTAGGCTTGTTTTCTCCTGAATGGCTTTTTTTTTGCTGTTTTGTTAAGCAGAACTAATATTAATCTTTAAGTCTCCTCCACAATTATCATCTCTACACATGGTAAAGAGACCAAGGATTGCAGGAATTTCTTGCCTCTCTATACCTTGATAATAAGACTGCTTTTTTTTGTATTATTTAAAATTTTCAAAAATAATAGTGACAGTAAAATCCATGGCTTGTCTTTTATCAATTTCCCATTTTTTGGATTTGATATTGCCTTTAAAAAGTTTTATTTGTAAGTACTAAAATTACATTCAGTGTCATCATCCTTTTTTAAATTTGATATTGATTTTGACCTTGTTTCTGAGTCAGTTTTCATAACACCTAGTTAATTATGAAATGGCTCCCATATTGATAACTAGTCTTTTCTTATTATAATTGAGTCAATTTTATCTTTAGGGAGGTAGTATAGTTGTCCAATGCTAACCATATCTATTTCTTGTAATTATCTTCTTAAACTATTTACAATGCACAGGAATATGCAAGGACTTGACCTATTTATTTTTTTACCCGAATATTATTTATATCTCTTGATCCTTCTTGTACCCATTTTTGCTTTAAATTGATCAAGTATCAGGTTATATACTAACTCAATTCAGAGGATAAACTATAATTTAAACATAATTTTTATTGATATTTTCCCCTTTGTATACCTAAATTTCCTAATATATTTCTCCTTTCTATCATTCCCAGAGAGACATCTCATGACAAAGAATAATAAAAGAGAATACCCCCACTTCTCTTCTTTTTCCCTCCCAAAATAAATTTCTTCCCTTATCTTTTTGGAACCAAACTTGGTCATTATAATCTCATATTTTAATTGTTCTTTCTATTTGTCATTTATATATTGTTTTCCTAGTGATGCTACCTTTACATCTATTCAGGTGTCTATCCATGTTTTTCTGTATTCATCATAATTGTCATTTCTTACAGTACAGCAATATTCTATTACATTCAAGTGCCACAACAGGTAGCTATTCCCCATTGTTGGGTATCTACTTTATTTTCAATCATTTACTCTTAGATCTATTATAAATACATATAAAATATGTGTGAGCTTTTCTTTTTTTTTAATCATTAATCTCCTTTTACCACTCCTAGTAGTAAAATTCTTCATCAAAGGGAATAGACATTTTAGTAGCAGCAGCTAACATTTGTGTGTGTGTATCTTTATCACTTTAAGACTTGCAAAACACTTTGTTATCTCATTGTAGCTTCACAAAAACCCAGTGAAGCAGATCAATTTAAATTTGAGTTGATTCTTCAGTTCTTCATGGGGATGTTCTACTTTTTATTGTCTACAATAGATATTATCATTTAAATTGCAATTAACATTGTATGGACCAGCTCTCTTCTGAGTATCATGAATGTGAGAGAAAATGTTTGTGTGCCAAAAGAAGATAGTGAGATGCCTTTGGACATACAGTCTAGCCTCTTCTCTCCTTTTTTTCATTTTTTTGTAGGGGAAAGCCTATGATCTTGCCATTTTATTGTTGTTATTGAGTTGTTTTAGTCCTATTCATTTTTTTGTGAATTTATTTGAGATTTTCTTGGCAAAGATATGGAAATGGTTTACCATTTTCTTCCCCAGTTCATTTTATAGATGAGACCTTGAGTCAAACAAATTTTAGTGACTTGCCCAGGGTAACATAACTAGTAAGTGCCTACAACCAGATTTGACTCAGGGCCTCTTGACTCCAGGGCCAGTACTATCTATTATGTCATATAGCTAACACATCCTTCAATTTATTTGTAATTTCCTTATATTTTTGATTTCTTTAGTAGATGATTTAGTTTTACCAGTTCTAAATTTATTTAGTTATTGAACAAAGACTACATTTAGAATATAAAAAATTAAATTTATCTTTGTAGATTATCTAAAAATGTGTGATTCTTTCAGTTCTCTTTTCTGGCATTCCATCAAAGAAAGGGAACCATATAATATCAAGGGAAATTTTGTATTTTTATCTGTTTCATGGTTCCCTATGGACCAAAATCCATCTCCTAGCAGCCACCCTTTTGGTTCATTTTCTTCTTATTAGGCTAGGCTAATTTTTTTTAAAAAAAAAACACCTCCCTATTTCTGAAATCATACTCGAAGACTTTCCAATTTGTTTGATCCTTCCTTTATGTTCCACTGGCCAACACCTCAAAGACAAAGAACACTTCCTTATCATGATATAATTGTAACTTGCTTTTATAGAGTGATTTTGCTTTTTCGAAACATTTTACATACAGAAAATAGCGCATTTGAATGATTAAAATGAAGGACTTTATTTTTTTATTTAAGTTATTTATTTATTTATTTTTTAATTTTACAATTTTCTATCTAACCTTGCTTCCCTCCCCCCCCCCGCCCACAAAAAGTAATCTGTTAAGTCTTTATATTGTTTCCATGGTATGTATTGACTTAAGTTGAATGTGATAAGAAAGAAATCATATCCCTAAGGAAGAAAAATAAAGCATAAGACAGCAAAATTATATAATAAGATAAAAAATTGAAGGTAATAGTCTTTGGTCTTTGTTCAAACTCCACAATTCTTTCTTTGGATACAGATGATATTCTCCATCACATATTCCCCCAAATTGTGTCTGATTGTTGCACTATTGGAATGAGCAAGTCCATTAAGATTAATCATCACTCCTATGTTGCTGTTAGGGTGTACAAAGTTCTAGTTCTGCTCATCTCACTCAGCATCAGTTCATGCAAATCCTTCCAGGCTTCCCTGAATTCCTATCCCTCCTGGTTTCTAATAGAACAACAGTGTTCCATCACATACATATTCCACAGTTTATTAATCCATTCCCCAATTATTGGACATTCCCTCGATTTCCAATTCTTTGCCACCACAAACAGGCGAATATGCTATGAATATTTTTGTACAAATGATGTTTTTACCATTTTTCATGATCTCTTCAGGGTATAGACCTAGTAGTGGTATAGCTGGATCAAAGGGTATGCACATAAAATGAAAGACTTTGTGGAGGCAATTGCCAAAAAAAGATTTTAAAAATGCTAGAAATTTCATTTGGTATGTCAGATTTTTCATTGATCATGTATTTATCAGTGCAAGAGCTGGACTTCACAGATTTCAGGGGGTCCATGAACTTGAACGAGACAAAAAAATTACCATCTTTATTTTCACCAACCTTTGATTACATCTTTGTTATCTATATATTTTGTTTTATTCATTTACAAATTATTCTGAGAAGCTTAAACCATAAATTTAAGTCTGTCAAGGAAATACATGATGCATTAAAAAAGGTTAAGTCCCTAGTTTTAATAATAAAGTGTCCCTTATTTAAATCATCATCTAAATTTGAAAGAGAACACTGTCTTTTAATTTTTAGCACTTTCCAGAATACAATCTTCTTTCATTTTTACTTTTAGACTAAGAAAATGAATGCATTTGCCTATGGATAATTTTATTTTACAGTTTCAGGTTGCAATGAAAACCATATGATAAGGAATGAAATGGAAAGTGGAAAAAAATGAATTTCTCCATTATCTCTGGCACCTGATTCCTGTTAGGATCTTGGGCTATGGGCCAAGGCTTATTTGCATGGCTTAATTACCTAGAGAAATTAGGAGCAGGACTTTTAACAAAACAAATATTTGTTTTGTGGCTAGCCATTGTCTTGGGATATAATTATAGCTTGCATTTCTATGATGCTTTAGACTTTTCAAAAAATTTTTAAATATAATATCATCAATTTGGTCTTGACAGTGGTGTGGAAGCTAGGCTAGGCAGAGACAATTTTTTAAAAAGTTGTGGGGTAGACACAGTATTTGATGCCATCCCATTTCTCTTCAGATTCTTCTCCCTTCTGAAACCTCACACAAATCTCACCCTTCCATAAATATTAATCTTCCCCAGCTTCCTATTTGGTACTCATTTTGTTGAAAATCTTATTCTTAACTGGCTGCCACCTAATTTCAGATTGACATGGATCCTAGATCCCTAGAGTCAACAAAATTCTAACAGATACTAGAATGATTCACATTTTTTTTTATCTTGGAACCCTTGGGCAATGTTGGGAAACCTATGGGCCCCTTTTCAGAATCATGTTTTTAAATAAATAAAATATATTGATTTACATAGGAAACCAATTCCATTGAAATGCAATTATCAAAACACTGGTGGGGGGGGAAGTTCACAGACGCAAAATTAATAATCTCTGATGAAATCTTCTCTTCCTACTCACCTGATAAATAAACTGATATTGCTAAGGTATTGATAATAACTTAAGGCATGATATGTCCAGATAATATTTGTATTTTAGTAGACAATTCTGAAAGAAAAACATTTTTCAAATTTACAAAGAATTGTCTTTGTCCTACCTCTAGTGGTAGGAAGAGAAGTAAGGAACACAGAATGTGGGAGAGTAAATATATTTGCATGCCCACAAATTGCATAGGTGCTGACCATTCAGCCTATCTATGAGTTTAGCTCTGATAGAAGGTATCATAATATTATAGAACTTGAAGGGATCTGGGACCCTATCTGGTTCAAATCCATCAATAAGCATTTACTGAGTGCCTACTTTGTGTTAGAAATTGCATTAAGGACTGGGGATACAAAAACAGTTCCAGATCTCAAGGGACCCAGAATCTAATAAGGAAGATTACATTCAGACAGCGCTCTCTCTCTCTCTCTCTCTCTCTCTCTCTCTCTCTCACACCTCACACACACACACACACACACACACACACACATGTAGTACATATACATTAAACATGCCATAGAAATAGGGAAGGCAATGAAATCAAGGATGCTTGAGAAAGGTCTCTTGTAGAACTTTGGATTTTAATTGTGACTTGAAGAAGCCAGGACGTAGAATTTAAGAAGAATAGCATTCCAGGCATGGCGCACAGCCAAGCAAATTATCCAGAATCTATAGATGGAGTACCATGTTGGAAGAACAACAGTAGACCAGTATCACTAGATCACAAATTACAGGAGGAAGAGGTATAAGAAAAGATTTGTGGAGGGAAGTGTGGAACAACTTAACCAAAGTTACATAACTAAAAAAAGTATCTGAAGCGGGATTTAACCCCACCTTACCAGTCAAATTCCAAGTCATTTTATAGATTGGGAATGTAAATCACAGATGTGACATGCTAAAATTCATGCCAGTTTATCCTAGGTAGAAGCCAAGTTTCTTAATTCGTAGTTTAGTATTCTTTCTTCTACGCCATATTATCTCTTTGAACAAACTCATTATTTTTTAAAAAATGAAAACACATTCCCATTCTGCCCCAAACTAAGAGATTTTTGTAATTGAAGGTCAAGGTGAAGAGCTGAGTGAGAGCTTTCTCTTATTGTATAGTGTTATGACATTTGCTCCTCATAAGCATAGGAGTTTATCTAATTAGACAAAATCACTGTGCAAAGCAAAAAGAGAAAAAAAAACTCTCCAACATTATATAAATCGATTGCAAAACTCATTCTTGAAATAAGTTTTTAAATACAGTTATTGTCAAAGAAAATGATAACACTTTTAATAGAGTTAATTGTAATTTCAGGTGGCATCTGCTTATTTCAAAGATTTTCACCTATTGCTAATTGGAGTCATCTGTTTGGCAACATCAATAGAAAAATGGAATTTACACAAGAGAATAGCTTTAAGAATGGTGATGATGGTGGGTGTGAACCCTGCCTGGTAAGTCCTCCATTTGCTATTCCCAGGTCTATATTTTGAACAGAACATTTTGTACAAAATAAATAAGCTCATAAGTAATGTAAAGCCAGAGAATTGTTTTGTCACAGTATAATTCCTGACCCTTTTTCTTTTCCTCTGCTAAAATGAAATTGATATGTGATATATTTGAGCTATGCAAGAACTTTTTTCCTTTCACTGCAGCTCTAATTAGAGGGGAGTTGGGATAAATGCCCACCTCTGTCTAATTTTTTTCTCTCCCATTGAAAACCAAAGATGAGGAAAGCACTGAACCCCAGCAGAAAAGATTGATAGTCTTCAAATTTGTTATCAAGTAGACCTTGTTTGTGGACTTGTTAAACTGTACTCATAGCATGTATAAGATTTTATATCCTCAATCATCCTCAGTTAGGCTATCATGATCAAAAGAAATAGAAGAGATCAATTGTGGTTGAATAAGTCTTAGGTCAAACTTTTTTAAGGCAAGAGGTAAAAAGTGAAACACTTGGTCAATAGTTTCATCTACAGAATGTGAAAAAATACTTCTTTTTAATTCACTGAATGGGCTAATTTACTTTTTTTCTTTATTGAATTATTAAGACATGGATAAACACAGTCCATTCCTTGGTAAGGTCATGGTCACAAGGAAAGCAGGGCTTCCAATCTCAGAGATAAAGGAAGAATAGTTTTATGCTCCAAATCATTTTTTAGTCAGTCCTATTCTTTATTCGAATGTTATAAAATAATATTGAATTTAATGGAAAAAATCATTTCAAGGTTAGGCTATTGATATATGCTTTTAATTATGAAGCAAAATAATTTCCCTAAAATAACTCAAAAGGGATCACTTATGGTTCATGTGTTTTATTGGTGTTCTTCAAAGGAAAATATTCTTTGTTAGTTTTGTTCCCTGAAATTTTAAAAGTGGTTGTTTTTTCACATGGAAATTTTCCTCATCAAAAGGAAATTCTCTGGAGGCTAGGTGGCACAGTGGATAGAGCACCGGCTTTTGAGTCAGGAGTACCTGGGCTCAAATCCAACCTCAGACACTTAATAATTACCTAGCCGTGTGGCCTTGGGCAAGCCACTTAACCCCATTGCCTTGAAAAAAAAATCTAAAAAAAAAAAGGAAATTCTCTTGAGGATTTCTTGTATGACTATGAAAGTATGTCCAAAGGACAGGTTAAACACCATTGAGAAAAAAGGAGCTAAGTCACCAATGTCCCTTTTCCTTGTCCCACCCTACCTCAGAAGTGTTTTAATTGATTGCTAGGTGGAGCCCATTAGCTATGTGGTCAAGAACTTAATTGGAGGGTTTTCCCACCAATCTGTTTCTCTTCAATGCCATCTGCTGAAGGATTCATTAATGTTTTGCCAGCATCATAAGTGAAATGTACTAACAATTTTTGGTTTACACCTTCATTGTGAAATATCAATTTGTTTTGTTTTGTCTTCTCATTGGGCTAGACTGTTTTACAACTAGCATGATCACCATATCCAAGAGTATATAGGCTACTCCATGTGCTTACATTTGTAAACTGTTTATATAATATTCTAAGATTATGTGAGACTGGTTCCAAATGAATTTTTGGGTGACAATCTACTGATGAAAGGTTAGATCTTGTCTTGATATGTATATATGTTATTTTATTAGTAAGATGTGTGTAGAGCATCCTATAGAAATGTATGTAACAATGTTTTTAAAGAAAGGTGGGGATGGGGGCGGCTAGGTGGCACAGTGGATAGAGCACCAGCCCTGGAGTCAGGAGTACCTGGGTTCAAATCCGGTCTCAGACATTTAATAATTACCTAGCTGTGTGGCCTTGGGCAAGCCACTTAACCCCATTTGCCTTGCAAAAACCTAAAAAAAACAGAAAGGGAGGAAACTAAGAAGTAGAATAAGACCTTCTTGAACATTCACCATAAGGGAAAATGGGGAGAACAAGAATAACTGGAATCCACAGATAATTCGAAAATTCCATTTTGATCATAAATTCTATCTTTTTCCACTACTAAATTTTGTTCCAAAAGATTAATAAACAATAATTGATTTGTTTTCACTGATCCTCCTTTTCCTTGCCCATACTTGTTAGATTTAACAAATAGATGAGGTAAAGAGAAAAAAATGAGAAGCAATGTGGTATAGTAGATAGAGCAATAGATTTGGAAGCATATAACTTGAGTTCAGATCCCCACTCTACTACTTTTTCCTATGTCATAATGGCAAGTCTTTTAATTTCTCTGGCACTCTGATCTTCATCTATAAAATGAGGGATCTTGGATATATGGTCTTTGAATTCACTTTCAATTCTAATTATTCTAAGTAAAGGACATTGATGACATCAAAGTCATCCACTGCATTCCAGGTCATTGCCAGTCATCTTGACTTTGGAATTGCCACTGGACTTTGATGACTCTGAAAGAGAGAATGAGACTGATTACTTTGTGTAACTCTGCCTTACTTAAATTCAATTTACAAATGAATGAAAACATCACCCCATGATGTTATTGGTCCTCTTTGAAAAGGAAAGATGAGCAACAACAAGATAAAATGGACAAGTATGATCAACTTCCCCAATTCAAGAGTTGACTTTGTTGTCGTGAATAGTAGTAGTAAAAGTAGCAATAGTTCATTTTCAGAGATATTCAGATAAATATTGTAATTGAAAAAAACATGAA
This sequence comes from Macrotis lagotis, assembly GCF_037893015.1. NCBI lineage: Eukaryota > Metazoa > Chordata > Mammalia > Peramelemorphia > Peramelidae > Macrotis > Macrotis lagotis. The sequence continues at coordinate 128,981,786 of NC_133664.1, forward strand.
CCTATATCCTAGACTTGTAGGACATTGGAGAGAATCCACAACTTTGAGTCCACTAGGACAGGTGTCCTTGTGGCATTGTGCTTTGCATTGCTTTGATTTCTGCACAACTTTGACTGGATTCTCAGTGCCCCATCTTGGTAGAATGCTAATGCTTCGTGATTTTGAAAGGCTACTCTTCAATGCACATCCAAAATTCCTTATGATGTAATAATATCTGGCTAATCAATCCTGATGGAACGATAACAGACTAAAGGCCCTTTCATTTCAGGCTTACACTGGGGTTCATGATCAGCACTGCCTTCTTGTCTATGTGGCTTAGCAACACCTCTACTGTTGCCATGGTGATGCCCATCGTAGAGGCTGTAGCTCAGCAGATCATCAGTGCTGAAGCAGAGATTGAGGCCACACAGATGACTTCTTTCAGTGGATCTACCAACCATGGATTGGAAATTGATGGTATCAAGTTTCAATATGGCCGCAGTGAGATATAATAGGGCAAGGAACCTTAAACTCAGAAGTTTGGGGATGTATTCCCAGCTAAGCTTCATTAGACTTTATGACTTTAAACTTTCTATATTTGCTCTCTTATCTATACAAAAAGAATAACAGTATTTATGCACAATAGATTCTACTGTCAATCACTGCTTTTATTTATAACAGAAATAGTATTCAGTTAGGAGACAGATTCAAATTCTGACTGGTATTTATTATATGTAGGACTCTGAAGAATTTATTTAGCATCTCAATGTTTGTTTACTCTTCTCTGTTTACTACTTTAGAAAGTTGTGAAGAAAATATGCTTGAAAATTGCTATATGGAATAAGCTCTTTTAAACCATTCAGGATCAGGTCAACATATTTAGAATTAGAAGGGCCCCTAGAACTCATCTATTTCAACCTTTTCATGTTGCAAATGAGGAAACAATCTTAGAGAAAGGAACTCACCCAAGGTTACTCAAATTGCAAATAGCAGAGTAGGGATTGGAATTCAGGTCTTGTGGCTCCAAATTCAGACTTCTTTTTATTATACGATACTGTTTCATTCAGTATGCATTCATCAATTATTTATTAAATATCTACTCTGTGCAAAGCACCATGTTAGGCTGCATGAGGGGGAGATATAAAGAAATATAAGGTTTAGATAAAACATTTTCCCTGCTTTCATGGAATGTAGTCTAATGGAGGTAGTGTATCAGGACAGAAAGTAAGGAATTACAAGATGCATTATATAGTAAGTGCATCAAAGAACACAAAATAAAGTGCTAGATGGAGAGTGAAGAATAAGTACCAACTTTGAAAGCATAAAAGGTCACATAAAAGAAGTGACATTAGAGTTGGACTTTAAAGATCAATAGAATTCAACAAGCATTGGAGGCATTCCAGACATGGAGAAAGACAATTAATTATAAGTAAAAATTGCCACGATAGAAACACGATTGCTTGGCTTTTGCAACTACCACCCATTCTCTAATAGCGTACCCATACTTTATCTATAGACCTTTGTCCTTTCCTAATATCTCTTCCATTGATCTGACTTAAACCTACCAGTATGCTGTTTTGGAGTCTTATAATCTCTTTGTTTTCAGTGTCATTCTATACCATGGCTGTTTCTAACTGATAGGATTTCCCCATGAAAGTGTTACTTACTGCCATTTTTATCTACCCTTCTCCCCAAACCAAGGAAAATATGGAGGGGTGTTTATGTTTATAGAAGTTAATTGATTTATTAAATTGCTGAATAAAGAGTATTTTGTTGGTAGATAGAATTTGTGTTAATTCTTCTACCAATACCCCTTTCTCATGCCTCACTACAGTTCCGCCCTCCCTCCCAGATATCTACTTTATTTGTCTTGCTTCCAATTAATGTCTTGCAGAAAGTGATAATGGGACTGAAAAAAATGAAATGAAAGAGAAAACCATTCCAGTTCCAAGGTAAAAAATATAATTTTTAAATTTAGATTTTTTGAATCATATTTTAATAAAAATATAACCTACACCAATTTACTTTTCAGATACAGTAATGATGCAAGGAAAAACTCAGGCAAGATGGAGTTGGAAAAGGTACATTAAACTGCATTCTTTCTAAACAAATTTGTGTGAAGTCAATATAGGCAGATAGTTGGGTGTGTATTTCTAAACTCACATAGCAAATTAAGATTTATTTTGCTTCACTAAGTTAAACTGATATCCTGAGGCTCCTTACAAACCCAAAGGTAGATTTTTTTTAAAGTTTTCCAGTTAGCAAATTTTTTTCCACCTTGGAAAAAATTACCATTAGTCTTTTACACACCTTCTAGCATCATAATGAAGGCAATGAGAAATACTAAAAAAGAAGTATAGTTTTGACCATGACCAGCATTTTCTTTTTTCTTTTTTTTTAATGGATAGTTTGCTTGTTAAATCAGCTGATTTTAATTAAGTATTCATAACCTTCTTTCCTGTTTTGACTGTGGGGGGATGTGGTTAATCTTTCCTGTTTTGAGTGTGGGGTATGTGGTTAATCTTTATTGCAGGTTATAAGACCTAATTATGAATCTAATGATGGAAAATGTTTCCATAGTTACTAGAGCTGTATTCATGATGCAATAGTGTATATCTAGATTTAAAGAAGTAGCTTCTGTCAAATATAAGAAGCTGGAAATATCTTTAGGTATTGAAGAAAGAAAGAAAACCTAGGAATTTATCCCAGCAAATTCAGTTCTCAAAATAAATCAATATGATATATCTAATATAAAAATACTCTCGTAGGTTTCTTAGGAAACAATATATTCTAAGACCACTGAAAAATAATATTGCATAGAAATAGATCTATGGTAACCATGGTATTGAAAGTAAGAATAGGAGGACATTAGATTATAATAGAGGGATATTCCAGATTATAATGCCTTACTATATAAAATTCAATGTGGTGAGGGGAAAAAATTGTTGCTAATATAAATCTTAAAGAACAGCAATTATTTTCCTTTTGTTATAAAGAAAAAGTAAACTGAAAACATTTATACCAAAAATCATATCAGTTGAACCTTCTTGGATCTAAAAGATATATAAATATTATGAAAAAATTATCAACTATATAATAATAAAATATTTTAAACCTGCAGAGATATGCCACTTTACAAAATGGACATGAGATTTCATCCGTGTAGAGAGCTACAAATGAGACACATTCTCTATCAATCCAAATTGATACCTTCTCTGAAATTTAGAGTTTAAAAGAAATGTCTTGGAAACTGAGATACCACTTATGAAATTTCAATAATTTTATGAACATTTTGGGGCATCTAGATGGTCTATTAAACCTTCTATTAAAGGTTGAATTAGAAATTCTTTTCATATACTCTTCTAATAGCTTAAATTTGGAAACTAGAAAAAATCTAGAAAGAGGATCAGTTATAAACTGGTAAAATTCTGAACAAGCTTTGGGGCTGTAAGATAGAAAATAATAAAGGGATGTAGGGAAGCACTACAAAGGAAGAAGTGGCATAACTTAATGACCCTTAGAGCAAGAAAAGAAGAGAGGGGCAAGATGACATCAAGGTTTTAAATTAAGAAATTTTACAATACTTTAGTAACTTATATTATTCATTGTCCTTCATTCTTGAAGAGGACCATGCCATCAGGAAGTTGATGGCATGGCTTGAAAGTGAATTAGATTTAAGTGAGGAAGGACTGTGCAAATTCACTTTTGTCTCTGGTCATATGAGTCCAGTGGTGACTGAAGGTGGTCTTGATGTAGTAGGAGACATTTTATGCAAGTATTATTAGGGAAAGATTGAAAAATAAATAAGGCATGGTTTATTTTGCATAAATTTATGTGTATGTGTGTGACTACCGAAGTATGACTATATATATATATACACATATATATATATACACATAAGTACACACATATGTGCATATATTATATGTATGTATGTATGCATTTATGTATATATATTCCCACACACACAGTTTGCCCTGACCTGTGATTTCTTCAATCTTTTTGGAACTCCTAGTATAGTAAATTCCTCCATCAATGCAGATGGGTAAGTCATTTGAACCTTAGTCTTCATGACTTCCTTAGCAAAACTGAGAGATTCACTGATCCTCAATATACAACTCGTATGAATCAAACTATTTGAATGCAAGTATTTCATGCCTTCTGGTCAGCTTCTCTTTACTAGTCTACCCTGTTCCTCTTACACTAGCACGAAATTTCAAATTTAATCCTCTGTAACTTTGCTTTCTTTTATATAGGTAGTTCCTCCAAAGGTGAAAGTTACAGCTATCTGCTCTTCCCATACAAGTTTATCTGTATTTTCAATAAATCCTTTCCAAGTAATTCAGTGGGCTGGTGGATGAATGCCCTCTAGGTCTCTTGATGGTGCATGATTACTTTTGGGATGTGTAGGCTGCATTACCTTTCTTGCCCTTACTCACATTAGAATATCAGTGAATAATAATGTGAATTCTAGAAAATAATGAGACAAATTCTGTTACCTCTACCACAGTACAATTTCCATGTCTAGAGAAGGAAAAGAAGGCTAATATGCCCAATGGTGCTCAGTTCCTATTTGGCTGGCATCCCCTGGGTTTTAGTTTGCTGATCTACTTCTTCCTGCCACCATCTTGCTTTTGCTAATACCTAGACCTTTCTGTACACTTAGAAAGGGCAGGAAAGCTGGCCTTATAATGCAGGATCAAAGCATAAAAAATGAATTGTGGGAGTCAGAAATATAAGAAATAAACTCTTTACTTTTATTCCAAAATGTTCAGTTCAGCAACTTTTTAAAATTCATTTAATTTAGTTTCATATTTCTAAAGCAACTACTGTGTATAGAACATGATTGCAGACACTAGGGAAGATACAAAGTTTATATTTGGGACACATTTAGTTTGTTTGTTTTTATAAAGATTTTATTTATTTTGAGTTTTACAATTTTTCCCCTAATCTTGTTTCACTTCCCCCACCTCCACAGAAGGCAGCCTATTAGCCTTTACATTGTTTCCATGGTATAAGATTGATCTAAGGTGAATGTGATGAGAGAGAAATCATATCCTTAAGGAAGAAAAATAAAGTATAAGAGACAGCAAAATTACATAATAAGATAACAGTTTTTTCCTAAGTTAAATGTAATAGTCTTTGGTCTTTGTTTAAACTCCACAATTGTTTCTCTGGATATACAGATGGTATTCTCCATCACAGATAGCCCAAAATTGTCCCTGGTTGTTGAACTGATGGAATGAGCAAGTCTATCAAGATTGATCATCACCCCCACGTTGCTGTCAGGGTGTATGCTCTTCTTCTGGTTCTGCTCGTCTCACTCAGCATCAGTTCATACAAATCCTTCCAGGCTCCCTGAATTCCCATCCCTCTTGGTTTCTAATAGAATAGTGTTCCTTGACATACATATACCACAGTTTACTAAGCCATCCCCCAATTGAAGGACATTTAATTAAATTCTAATTCTTTGCCACCACAAACAAAATGAATATTTTTGTACAAGTGATGTTTTTACCATTTTCCATAATCTATTCAGGGTATAGACCCAGCAGTGGTATTGCTGGATCAAAGGGCAGGCACATTTTCATTGCCCTTTGGTTGCAATTCCAAACTGCTCTCCAGAAAGGTTGGATGAGTTCACAGCTCCACCAATAATGTATTAGGGGACACATTAAGTTTTAAGAATCTATGAGAAACCTAGTTGGAAATTACTAATATTTTTTACTAATTATCTAATTAGTACTACTATTAATTGCAATAGGCAATTGGTGATATGAAACTGCAGATAAATGTGAGCTGCACATATAAATTTAGATGTCATCTTCATAGAGATAGAATCTATTAGGTTGCTTTCAGTAGGAAATGAATTGGTGATCTCATCATTTTAGGAGTTTCTTCCATTGATGTAGATTGCAACCCATCCACTTCTGTACACCTTGTGCAGATCTCAAGCTTGACTTCCCAACAGTCTAGCACTAGAGGTCCACTCAACATGCTGGAGATCTTATTTGTTTTCTTTTAGTATTGTAAGAATGGCAGTAGAGTATTCTGATCATTTATGTATATCTCTCATCACATGACTAATCTATCTTCTTTTTCTATTACAAAAGATTCTCTTTTTCTTAGGAGTTTGTTGTTATATGTTGTAGTTCATTTCCACCCATTGTTTGCTTTTCCATTGTCTTCTTTGCTCATTTTTAGTTCTTCAGAGACTGTGGTATTCTCGGTCTCATTCCAACATAGTAACATTGATAAAATGTTTGAATTGAAAAGTTGGACCTTTGCTGTTATTGAAAGCATGGAGTCAGTAAAAGTACTTTTCAATTCCCTAAAAGGAATCCAGTCTGCTCTTCTCCTCCTTTTGGATTCTGGGTCTACTTCTTTGTCCATCTGTATTCTCTGTCTCAGATACACATCCTATTGGACAAACCCAATGAGGTTTTCATGCAGGTTTATATTTTAAGAATTCTTTGTTCATGTATTCTTTCCTATGTGGCTGTACATGCCACACTCCTTTCAGTGATTATACAACTCTTCCTGAATGCTCTGCAATGTCCTGGGATTTGATACAATAAACACAGTGTCATATGCTAGTAGGACTGATTGGTATCTGCATTGATGAAGGAAGTTTCTAGACCTGAAAGTTTCCCATGATGATGAAATCAGAGGTCCTTTTCATATTCATACACACAGAGAAATCATGAATATTTTAATGTGTTCATTAAATAACTATTTATACCTACTTCTTATTTCATAATTCTATGATAATTTTTTCAAGTCATATTCTGAATATTGATTTTGTACTTTTTATCAGAGATAATTATTAGTTTTATTTTATTAAAATCCTAAATTTTTTTATTGTGAATATTTTCAGTAAAACATGTATCAAATATAGAAACTAAAAATTATATCTATGTATGACATGTATTACAAAAGAAATTAATTTCATTTTAGGAGGCAAACTGCCTTAGGCCAGTCTTCTAATTAAGTAGAATGTAAAAGTTTAAGATAATTGAACATTCTTGTCTCCTCCTGCCAGTATGAACACCATCATTTTCATCATGACCAGTAAAATGTCACATCTTCGTCATTGTAGTTAAAGACTAGAATTCTAGGCTTATTAGCTTTTATATTCATGTAATAAATTAGATATTTCAAGCAAAATATTATAAGCATGATAGAATGATATTGATTGAAAGATAAATGAGAGAATGACTTATTTCTGTCACATATCCTGGTTTACAAAGCATTTCACCACATCTCTGTGCGAGAGATGTGCCATTATTTGGCAATATAATAAAGACTTCTCTCATAAAAATGTTTTGTTTTCATTCTTGGTTAGAACTCAGAAGTTGGAAGATATCGTACCCACAAAGACCACATGATGTGCAAACTAATGTGTTTGTCTGTTGCTTACTCTTCTACCATTGGAGGACTGACCACTATCACAGGCACATCTACCAACTTGATCTTTGCTGAGCATTTCAATGCGTAAGTAGATTATGGGTCTGTGAGTATACATATAGGAAGTTCATGATTCATAAAAACTCACTAAAGGCTTATACTATAAATGGGTAGCCTAGAATCCTAGTACTAGAACTATTACCTTTCCCAATTGAGAAGTGGGAAGTGATTTGGCTGGAACCTTCTTTCATGAAAATAGTTCCCAAGTTACTATTGGTGCCTAAGAGAGTCTACTCACCAAAGAATGAGAGATGTAGTCTCATCATTGCAAATTTATTTTCCTTTAAAAAAATTAGATCTATTTGAACTATTATTATTCTACTTCAGGATTATTTTTGGACTGAGTAGGCTTTGGTGCCTTGGACAGTGGCAATGTGTCCCAGATCTGGGAAGTACATTATCAGAATTACAGGGAGATATACATGGTCTTATGAAGGTCAGAGATCTAAACCAGATTAAGATTAGAGCTGAATCCATAGATCAGTGTTTCAAATGGTTAGTGAAACCCACTGAATGCAGCGGAATAAATGATACATTGCAGGCTGAATCCTGCAAGCAAGATGCTAATGCTTTTAAATAAGGTATTCTATTACTTTCAAGATGAAGGATATTTGCTCAAAGTAGAACTGGGCAAACAATTGGGACAAATTCAAGTGTCAGTCGGAAGAAGTTCAAGTGGATATTTAATCAAGAATCTGGCAGGAATATCAAGATATAGTCTTGGGAAGACAGGAATTCAGATGTATGAAATTTGACTTGTCAGAGGAATTGAAAATCATCAGGGATCAGTGACTGATAAACTTAGCAGCAACATGCAGGTACTAAATGAAAGACTCAGGAGAAATGAAGGACACAACTAATGACTAGGCAACTTGAACTAAGACTTTGATTCAATTTTGTTTAAGTTCAATATGTACAAGAACTAGACCTAAGATTTCACTGGCTATTTGGAACTTGTATATGCATAAATGAAATATTCTTTAACCAATGCAGGTTGTCACTTTCTCTGCAACTTAGACTCTTAGAAACTTATTTATTGCTTGGAGAGATTAAAACTCTTGCTCAAGGTAACAAATCAGAGGTGATTCTTGATTCCTGGACTCCTTGGTTTTGACAGTTTCTCTATACACTACTACACTGCCTCTATGTAAAAGGCATATTAAATTCAGCTCACAAATATTTATTAATGACCACTACTTAAAATGACCAGGATGTTGTGAAAGGTATTATATAAGGATATAGAGATGAAGACACAGTCTCTGCCCTAAAGGGCTTATACTCTAGGAGGAGTAGTGTGGCATGATGAGGATTTTGAATCACATGACCTAAGTTCAAATCCCAGTTCTACAATTAGCCACTCATGTAATCTTTGGCTAATCACTTAATTTCTTCATCTATAAGAGGAAGGAATAGATCTTGATGATTTCTAAGATCCCTTTAAAACTAGAGAAATAATATAGCATACCTATGAATCTATATAGTAGACAGTATCTAAAAATGTTTGAGAGGTTCACAAAAGCATTGTGAGAATTCAAGAGAAGGAAAAATCACATAAGTCTTGGGGGTATAAGGAAGAGTAACCTGAAAAAAGATATCTCTGAATGAAGCCTTCAGAAGTAATTAAGCATTGAAGTGAAAAAATACTTAGTAGACTATTTTAAAAATAGGGATTAGAATTTTTAAGGAAAGGTGTCTAAATTAGTTAGGCATTGGACAGGTCCAGGGGAGCATAGGCATTTTACAGACAAAGGAATTAGACTTAATGGAAAGAGCAATGGCTTTAAAGCCAAAACACATTTCAGACTCTGGATGGGACACTTACTACCCGTTTAACCTCTTTGGAATTCAGTTTCCCTCACCTGTAAGGTGAGGGGAGTAGGAGTAAATGGTTCTGAATTAATTTTGTCTTTAAATATTTGATTCTATGCTCTTAGGAAAAAATTTCCATTGCCTGGAGTTATTGATACTAAAGCTATTGATATTGATTTTCTAAAGAAAATAACAGTTCATAAATTATTTTCAAACATGGAGATTTGTCAAAAGGTTAAAGGTCACTACAAATATGAGTATAGTGGAGGTAGTGTTGAAACCTTTCTAATCCTTTAGTGTTTGTTTCTTTGCTATTTTTTACTTTAAAAGATAATGTACAAGTTGAAATAAATAAATTCTTTTCTGACACATAAAAGGCTGAAAATTAAAATGAGAAAAGCTAACTAACTATAAATATAAAACTATAATATAATAACTATAAATATAAAAACTATAAATAAAAGAATATTTTCCTACATGAATGTCTAGAGAGAGTATTAGTGGCTTAACTTAGGAGACCTGATCTGGAATCTTGCCTAAGATAAGCATGAGTGACCATTAGCAGCTTCCTTAGATCTCTCAGAGTCTCAGATTCCTTATTTATAAAATGAAGATGATAATACTTGTACAACTTGTCTTGTGAACTCTCAATTGCTTTGTGAAAGTTGAGCTATTATTATGCTCTTTAGTGACATATTTGTTATAATATTTTTAGCTATACATGTCATAATACAATAAAATACAACAAAAATGCCATAGTTACAGTTGATTCTAATGTTTTTTAGCTTTGAAAGGAAAATTTGTAGGAGTTTAAAACTATGGCAAGAATAGTGAAACTCTTGTTTGGTCTTCTGCAGATTAGAACTGAATAAATGATGATTCCCCTTTATTCTAAAGCAACCACTACATCACTATCTTCTCCTCTTGTTGCTTGACAGCTTTTCAATAATATCAATGCTCATTTTGTTGGTTTTCATTTTGACTGTTCTGTGTCTCCAGAGGATCTGGGCAATTTTTCAATGCTCAGATTCAATGTCTGCTTCTTCCACCTGCATTTGGTCCAAATGGGTCATTGCTTAAAAAGATTAAAAAATGTGAGAGAATAGATCAACTAATTTTTGATATATAAACCAGATAGAGGAATCTGTTGCTTCCCTTTGGACTCAAAGTGGTTATCAATCGACTCAGATTCAAAATAGTTGATATGCATTTCACCCATTCAACAAATGCTTAACAAACATAGCATATAAATAATACACCAGAAAGAGTACAGAGATTGTAGTCAGGAAGACCTGATTTAAAATTCTGCCTCATATTCTAGTTGTATGACCTTGGAAAAAGTCCTTAACCACTCTTCTCCTCTGCATCCTTATCTATAAAGTGAGGGGGTTAGACTCAATAGGCTGCAAGATTCCTTCCAGATAAAACTCTATGATCCTATGATTTGTTATATCCATGGCACTGAAAGTAGAAATTAAAAAGTCTTAGACATAGGCCCTTCAGAACATCACAATCTAGTTAGGGTATGCTTCCCTTCTTCCCTGCTTTGTAGTTAAATTATCTGTTTAAATTAATGATTACCTGTCTCACAGAAACTGCAATATGCTTTGGGAACTAGAGAAAGTCTGACAACCTCTTATTTATTTAATTTTTAAAGTAGATGGTGAAATTGTTTTTGAAAAAGTGAAACACATATACACAGAATTTATTAAGTAATGTCTCAATTTGATTCATTTTTCCATTTATGATAAGTCTGACAATTCATTGGGAAGGGGAGAAAATACACACTTTTACATAATTTTCTTTGATATATATAATCCAAATGTGTGTGTGTGTGGGGGGGAATGACCTTAGCTATAGATATAACTGGTTAACCCAAATCGTAGTTAATGGTTGTGTATTCCGTTTGTTGATGTATAACTAGGAAATTAGTAGAGGCAGCTACATTTCTGTATAACATTAATAGGAGCAAACTAACTTGAAGTGTTTATTGGGAAAGAAGTCTCATATGTTCTCTCTCTAGGTTCTGATTTTGTGCAGTTGGATCAGTTACCAAATCTTTTTATTTGCAATGTTTGGGGGGCATTAGTCATCTCATATCTGGGGAGTAAAGTATATATATGTACATATATATATAGATAGATAGATAGATAGATAGATAGATAGCAGGAATCTACTTTTTACTATCTATGTGATTATAAACGTCCTGTAAAATGAGAATGTGATTTCTAAATTTTCTTCCAGGAGACTTGCTATGGAGCAAGTAAGAGGTGATAAAGGCCTAAAGAAGAGAGGTGGCCATGTTGATAATTATAAAGGGGATATTTTCCACATCTGAATCTTATCCTACATGTTCATTTTGTTATCAGAATAAAACTATTAAAAGAAAATGAGTCTATTAGTAGGAAGAAGTATTGCTTGCAGCTCTGAATAGTCAATATCTCTAATAAAAAGCATTCATTAAGCAGGTAAAGCATTAGATTGAGAATAGAAATACCAATGCAAACATAATTTAGTAAGTTACTGTTGATTTATTATTTCTTTTGCCAATTTGTAGACTTTAATTATGTCATCCATGAATACAAAACCCATTGAAGAGAAGTTATGGTATCAACATCAAGTTGTTCTTCAGGTCCATGTCCAATTCTCCATGAATCCATTTGGGATTTTCTTGGCAAAGATATGGAATAATTTGACATTTCCTTTTTCAGTTAATTTTACAGATGAGGAAATTGAGACCAACAAGATTAAGTGACTTTCCCAAGATTGTATTTAACTCAGGTCTTCTTGATTACAGACTCAGTGCTCTATCCACTGCTCCATCTACTTTCCATAAAATAGTTGGGTATTAATATATTTGCAATGTACTATTTTCTTTATATCCCAGATAAGACTTTCTTGATTTATTAAAAGTGGAGTTCAAAGGAAAATGATTTTTTTATGGGTATCCTGTTTTAAAAAGTATGCCAGGGGTGGCTAGGTGGTACAGTGGATAGAGCACTGGCCCTGGAGTCAGGAGCACCTGAGTTCAAATCCAGCCTCAGACACTCAATAATTACCTAGCTGTGTGGCCTTGGGCAAACCACTTAACCCTTTAGCCTTTAAAAAAAAACTAAAAAAAGTATGCCAAAAGAAAGACCACAAGATACAGGGGAAATAGAAAAGGGGTGTCTCTGTGTGTGTGTGTGTGTGGGTGTGTGTGTGTGGGTGTGGGTGTGTATAATATGCCAGATTTAGAGATCACAAGGAAATATTTTTGAGGCATACATATCCCTCCTATCTATATATTCACCTCCATCTACATCTATATGTGAACATAAACAAGTCTGTCTCTGTGTGTATAAACAAGATGTATTCAAATCTTTGCTAGTATTATAAAAAAAAATCTTTAAGACTGAAGAAAAATAAAGCTAGAAAGTCTCTTTGGTCCAGAAATAATCAACAGACATATTAAGCAACAGATGATAATCAGTATGGACATGTGCTTATAGGGAACCAAATGGCCAGAATCTGCCATCAGGCTGAAAAATTCCTTGATCCCATACTTTCTTAAGGTATCATTTTGAGGGATTTGGTTGGTATTAAAGTCCCTCATTATTTTAACGTCATACCTGAAAATTGTTACAGCCAAGCTGTTATTCCAGACTTCCTCTGAAAGAGATTATTGTCTTGGCTTCAATATATAGAAAACTCCTGTTAGAAAGCACTGCCCTGCACCATTGATTCAGTTATATTGCAGTTCAAATCATATCTGCTGTGTATATAGTGATATAAAGTGAATCTTTTTTTTATTGTAGAAAAATATGAGCATTATGTTTGTTCCTTGGCATCCAGGTTATAGAGGGATTCTATAACTTACTGATTCTCATTAATTCTATTATTTATTTTGGATGCACAGATGGCAATTGGTTAATGAAATAAAATTTGTATTTAACCTGGGACCCAGAATTGCAGCCCATCTCTAAAATAAGGAGACACTTTTATTAACTAATTCCATTTTTTTCTCTAGAAGAAAAATGGTTCTGAGTTTAGTTTTTCTTGACTTTTCATCCTTTTTGGTGGGCTATCTATGAAAGTAATATTTTTAAAATATTTCTCTTGAGCCTACTACATCCTTCATGATTCTGATAGCTATACAAGAATAACCTTGAAGTGTAACTTATAGACTAATATAAAGGTAGGATCTATAGATTGAAGGAAGGAATGAAGAAAGAAAAGAGAAGGGAGAGAGTGAGGAAGGGATAAGGGATCTGCATTTAGGGAAATTGATGTACACAAAAGAGTCATGTTTAGGCAGTTCTGTTAGCTGAACAAAACCAAACAAAATATATTTTGATCTTCTTTTATTCCAATAAAATCCAATAAACTCCTTGGAGTCAAATCAGATTTTCCTTTTCTTTTCTTCTCAATAACAGCCACCTCCCAACTAAAGTTGGAGGACAGTCCAATTCCTGTGCCTATTACTTAATTATAGTGACTAGGTTCCTAGAGTTTGTACCAGCTAAGATCTGACAGGTCTATTCAAGAATTTAACTGGAGACTTAGTCTGTTGATTCAGGACTAGTCTAAAATTTATATAACATTATAACCAACTTAATTAAGATAAAGTCATGGTGCAAAAGATAGAGAGTCAAACTTCAAAATGAGGAAATTCTGGGTGTCTGTGTGTTTGTGTGTGTGTGTGTGTGTGTGTGTGTGTGTGTGTGTGTCCAATTTCTTCCTTTGACAAATACTGTTTTGATGTTGAGTAAGTGTCTTAAAGCACAGGCTTACTTTTAAAAAAACTAACAAAAAACATGACCAGAATAGTAACAGAGTAGTAAGTATTTATACCACAACAATGTTGTCTGCTGATTTGTAGAAGGGTTGTAATATGGAAGGGGCAAAAGCATAGATCAATGAAGTTTCCAAGTAAGGTAAATGAAACAATTATACCAGATACAAGCAAAATTATTTTGTTTAAATATAAGCATTTCTCAGGAGAAATATCTGAACGTTTATTTTAGCTAATCTACTGTGTATGCCCTAGTGATTTCTTGTTTAGTAATTTTTGATTCTTATAAAGATGTAAAGTTAATTTTTTTCTCTTAGGTCATTCTACTCATTTAAAAATATTTTTCAAATTCATTATTTTTTTAACATTTTTTCTTTTTAATTTTGAGTTCCAAATTTTCTCCCTCCCACCACTTCCCACCTACTGAGAAGGCAAGCAATATGATATCAATTATACATGTAAAATCATGCAAAATATATTTTCATAATAGCCATATTTTTTACAAAGCAAGAAAAATAAAGTGAGAAAATTATATTTCAATTTCTACTCAAAGTTCATATTTTTCTCTGGAGGTGGATAGAATTTTTTTTTCATCCTGAGTCCTTTGGAATATTTTAGTTGGTTGAAGTCAAGTCTTTCACACAGCTGATCATCATTACAATTTGCAGTTAGTGTGCATGTTGCAGTTCTCATTTCACTTTGCATCAGTTCATTTAGATCTTGCTATATTTTTCTGAATCTGCTCCTTTCATTATTTCTCATAGCACAATAGTACTCCATCACAATCATATGTAATAGTTTGCTCAACCATTCCCTTATTAATGAGTATCATCTCAATTTTCAAATTTTTGCTACTACAAAGAGTTGCTATCATTATTTTTGTACATAAAGATCCTGTTCCTTTTTCCTTTGACCTCTTTGGGAAACAGACCTTGTACTTATTGAATCAAAGGGTATGCATTTTTTAGTCTTTTGAGCCTAGATCCACCAACACTTCATTTAGTGTACCTTATTTTCCTCTCAAACCTTTGCCATTTCTGATATATGTGAGGTAGAACCTCAGAACTATTTGAATTTGCCTCTCTCTAAATCAAAAGTGATTTAGAGTATTTATTCATGACTATAAATAGCTTTGATTTTTTTCTGAAAAACTGCCTGTTTCTATCCATTGACTACTTATCAATTGGAGAATGTTTCATATTTTTCTAAATTTGACTCAGTTCTATAGTCAGTTTATATTTGAAAAATTAGACTGTCATAAGGAAAACATTGTGTAAATTTTTTTTGATAGTATGCATGTGTCCTTTAGAAAAATCTAGTTTCTGGGGCGGTTAGGTGCTGCAGTGGATAGAGCCAGGAGTACCTGAATTCAAACCTGGACTCAAATACTTAATAATTACCTAGCCATGTGGCCTTGGTCAAGCCACTTAACTCCATTGCTTTGCAAAAACTAAAACATGTAGTTTCCATAAATATTCCTTTTAGTTAGGTCTACTTCTGCATTTGCTTTGTCTGAAATTGATTACAATCCCTGTTTTTTCATTTAGTTTAGTTGAAGTTGAATATTTGATTCTAATATGTATTATATTTCGTTCTAACCCCTTTTTTTAAACTTTGTCATATGTCTTTCTGTTTGAAATGTATTTCTTGTCACAGTATAATGTTAGATTGTGGTTTCTAATCCATTCTGCTATTTACTTCCATTTTATGGATGAGTTCATCCCATTCACATTCACAGTTATGATTACAAATTTTATTTTTCTCCATCATATTTTTTTTCTGTTCAACCTTCCTTTTGTCTTTTTATCCTTTCCCTCTTCAAAAATCTGTTTTGCTTATGACCATTATTTTCCTTAATCCACCTTCTCTTTTTATCACCTCTTCCCATTTCACTTATTCCCTTTCCCTCTTGTTTCCCTCTTGGGTAAGTTATATTTCTAAACCCAACTGAGTGTGTTTATATATTTTTCCCTCTTTGAACCATCACCAATGCGAGTGAGGTTCAAATATTTCCCTCTATCATTCATCCCCATTTTCCCCTCCACTGTAAAAGTGCTTCTTTGTACATTTCTCTGATGTGAGAAAAATATCTCCATTCTACCTCTCCCTTTTCCCTTCTCCCATTACATCCCTCTTTCTCATTCCTTCTTTTTTTTGAAGAACAGTGAATGTTATTGACTCATACTTATGCCCCCTGTCTAAGAAAGCTCCTTTTAACTGCCCTAATAATGAAAGTTCTTAGGAGTTTCACATATTATCTTCCCACATAGGAATATAAACAATCTAACTTTGTTGAGACACATGATTATTTTTTCATGTTTATCTTTTTATGCTTTTCCTACATTTTGTGCTTAAATATCACATTTTGTATTCAGCTTTGGTCTTTTCATTAGGCACACTTGAAAACTCTATTTCATTAATTGTCCATCCCTCCCCCATTCCCCCCACCCCCCACCAAAGGATTATACTCAGTTTTTCTGTCTAGGTTATACTTGGTTGTAATCTTAGCTACTTATCCTTCCAGAACATCATATTTCAAACTCTCTTTCCCTTTAATCTAGCATTTAACTACTTTTTACTATATTATACTATTATATTCAGCCCCTTCCTGTGCCTTGTCTATATATGCTCCTTCTAACAGCTGTTATAAATGAGAAAGTTCATATGAGTTTTCAGTAGCTTCTTCTCATGCAGGAATACAAACAGTTCAGTATCATTAAGTTCCTCACAGTTAGTCCTTCTCATCCACACCCTCTATGGTTCACCTGAATCCTGTACTTGGAGATCAAACTTTCTGTTCAGCTCTGGTTGTTTCAGTAGGAAAGTATGAAAGTCCCCTGTTTCATTGAAAATCCATCTTTTCCCCTGAAAGAAGTTGTTCAGTTTTTCTGGGTAGTTGATTCTCAGTTGTTAACCAAGATTTTTTGCCTTCAGGAAGATCATATTCTAAGCCCTTATAAAAGCCCTTAATGTAGATGCATGCCAGATTCTGTGTATCCTGACTATAGAGCCCTGGTAGTTGAATTGTTTTTCTGGCAACTTTTAATATTTTCTCTTTGACTTGGGAATTTTGGAATTTGGCTGTAATATTCCTGAAAGTTTTTCTTGTGATCTCTTTCAGGAGGTGACTAGTAAATTCCCTCAATTTCTATTTTACCCTCTGCTTCTAGGATCTCAGCACAATTTTGCTGCATTATTTATTGAAAAATGAAGCCTAGGATCTTTTCCTTGTCATGACTTTCAGGTAGCCCAATAATTTTTAAATTATTTCTTCTGGATCTGTTTTTGAGGTCAGTTGTTTTTCCAATGCGATATTTCACATTTTCTTCTAATTTTGGTGGGTTTTTTTGGAAGAGTTTTATTTCTTCCTGATTTCTTGCAAAGTCATCATTTTCCTTTAGTTCCATTCTGCATTTGAAGGAATTATTTTCTTCAGAGAGCTTTTTTAATCTTCTTTTCCAGCTGGGCAATTCTGCTTTTTAAGGCATTTTTCTCCTCATTTGTCTTTTGTGTTGCTTTTTTTCCATTTGGCCTAAACTGGTTTTTAACATATTATTTTCTTCAGTATTTTTTGTATTTCTTTCAACAAGCTGCTGAATTGGTTTTCATGATTTATCTGAATCACTCTCATTTCTCCTCCCTGTTTTTCCTCTACCTCCCTTAATTGCTTTTCAAAGTCTTTTTTGAGCTCATCCATAGCCTGAGTTCATTTTCTATTTCTCTTGGAGGTTTTGGGTACAGAAGGTTCGATGTTGTCATCTTCTGATTATTCCATGGGACCAAAGTATTTTTCTTTGGTCTGATTCTTCCTTTTCATTTGCTCATTTCCTCAGCCTATGACAGATTAACCACACTTCCAGGGCTTTGAGGGTTTTTGAGACTACCCACGGGGACCATAATTCCTCCAAAGTCTTATGAGAGGCTTTGACTGCTATCTTGTCTGTGCTTTGGTATGTGGATGCCAATAGACCCTCCCCCCTGCACTGGAGTTATGACAACTTTTCCCAACCCCCAGTCCCAGTGAAACATACTTTTCCCCCTGGAACTTCTAAGTTGTCTTGGTCTGGGATATTGTATCACTTGGTGTTTCTGAGGATTGTACTCCTCTAAATTTTGGCTAGAGTCATAATTTGATGATTTTTGGAGTTTTGGAGTGAATGAGTTTCTGAGAAAACCTGCCTTCATGCCTCCAACTTGGTTCCCAAATTTTCTTTTTTTCAGGAGTTTTTCTATTAAGTGAATTTTTGTATCTCTTTTACCACTAGGCCAATACTTATTATTGGTATTATTTTTTTTCATTTTTTTGTTTCTTTTACCAAGTTGTTAATTCTCTTTTTTATACTTTTCTTGTATCACTCTCATTCTACATATCATTCCATTACTCTTATCTCATTCTTTAACTCTTCTAGGAATTCTTACTGGACTTGGGTCCAGCCAGAATTTTTCTATGAGGCTTTTTTGCAGCTATTTTCACATTGTTGTTTACTTCTGAACTATATCTTGGTCTTCCCTGCTACTATATTAGCTTTTTATGGTCAAGTTCTTTTGTTGTTTTTTATTCATTTCCCCAACCTATTTCTTCATTGAGACCCTTATGTTAAAGGGCTCTGCTCACTGGGGTTGGGAGGACATGACTAAGCTTCTGACTTTTTAATACTTTTGTTTTCAGTGATAGTTCTGGGAATCTACAAATTTTTGGTGCATTTGATGCAATTTCAACCTAAGGGAGGTATGGTCACTGCTCTCCTCCTTTGCACTCAAGTCCAGGAAAGGCCTCTGGTCCCTTGCAGTCACAAGTTCATCACTCTCATTGCCTTGAAACTTTGAGTAGGGCCTTTTCAACTGTGTGACTGACTCTTAGTGCTTTCCTCTGCCATGTAACAGTGACCCAGAATGGTATTTGAATAGTAGAGTTGCTAATCAATGTCACATGTACCTAGTTCCAACAAAGAGTCCCTTCTAATCTGTTTCTGAACCAATGGTTGACTCTTTTACCAAATCTGATTAGAGGGTTCCTAAGCTACTACTGTGGCCACTGTTGTTGTTTCCTTGTGTGTGTGTGTGTCCTTTAAATAGGCTTCCATTCTGTAGTCATAAACTTCTCTTGCCAATCTCCTGAATTTTCTTAGGCTAGAAAAATGTCTGGCCTTGACCTTCTGTTGGTTCTGCCACTCCAAAATTTAATTTGAAGGATGATTTCACAGTTGTTTGGAGGGGAATGTTGAGAGAATTCAGCTGGTTTGCTTCCAATCCACCATCTTTGTTCTTGGCTTCTCTACTAATTTTTAATCAAAAGTATTTTCCCCAGAGATAAATGAATTTCTCATAAATGTATAGTAAGTAGCTGAGAAAAATTTAAATCTAGAGTTCCTAGATATGTAGGTGTGTGGGGGCATATATACAGATGCATGGGGCATCATGTCACAAAGGATAGAGTACCAGGTTTGGGGTCAGAGAAGACTCATCTTCCTGAGTTCAAGTCTGGTCTCAGACATTTACTACTTGTGTGACCCTAGGCAAGTCACTTTACATTGCTGGCCTCAGTTCCTTATCTGTAAAATGAGCTGTCGAAGGAAATGGCAAAACCACTCCAGTATCTTTTTAAAGAAGACTTCGAATGGAGCCACAAAGAATTGAACATGACTGAATAATGACAATAAATATGCATGTATACATATACAGGTATGTATATATGTGTGTGTATTATTTACATACAAGTATACATTTGACTATACATATAAATTATATACACTAGCCTATATCTATATATTATATATGCTTTCTGTGTTTCCCCTCCCCAGACATTCTGGGGAGGAATAAAAGAGTTTTACTTTTGCTTGATAGAACAGTGGAAGTTGCTGCTGTGGACAAGTGAAAAAAAGGAAGAGATTGAAGAGTATAAATGAGGAATAATGGATGATAGGAATAAAATTCCTCAGGATCTATTTGTAGCTAAAGTTCAACCAGATGTTTGAGGTTTAATGAGAACAGCCATCCTACACGTGTAACTCCTCTTTTCATCTGTTTTTTTTTGCCTCAAAACACTCATCTGAGCTCTTCTCATGGTCTTAAGTACAGAGACAAAAATCAAATCCTATAAAAACCAAATTTTACTTAGGTATATAGCAACAATTTTGTAGCTGACTGTTCTCTATAATAGTCCAAGGAACAAGAGGGCGTCCCTTAGCTAGCAACAGAGAGTAAAATAGCAGACAAGCTGTCCACTGGTACTAATTCTTGAGATTTCTTATTTGTTTCTTTCATGATGTTAATCTTGCCTATGTCTTTTTTCCCCCAGTCGTTACCCAGATTGTGGCTGTATCAATTTTGGGTCTTGGTTTATGCTTTCCTTTCCTGCTGCAATTATTATTCTATTCTTGTCCTGGATCTGGCTTCAGTGGTTTTTCCTTGGTTTCAAGTAAGTTAATATTTTCTATTTACAACATAAGAAAATGTGAATGAATCACTTGCACATATGTACACTTGTAAATATGCATAGCAATTTTGCTTTACAGTTATTTACTATAGGGTATATTTTCTTTTAATTACAGTCAATTTTGGACCTCATCCTAATGAATAAAATCACCAAATACTTTCTTTATATGTTGTTCTATTCTATAAAGCAGTCTCACAGCATTACCCATCATTTCAATAAAAAAGGAAAGGAGTATATGATTTCTAGATAAAATAAGATGTCTAGTTATGATCAGAATCACAGAATGATATGATTTTTTTATGGGAACTCAGAGGCTGTTTGCCCCAACATATTTAACAAATAATCTCCTAGTCTTTGCTTGAAGACTTCTTCACTTCTACTGAGACAGGAACTCACTAGTTCCCTAGATAGGTCATTCTGTATCAGTAAAGCACTGTCCTTTGCTAAAATTCCTGGGGGAAAAAACACATTTTAAAGGAATCCAATATAACATCAAATACACTGAGTTTAACATAGGGAGAACTTCAAACTGTCTTAGATAGATCAAAGGTTTTCCTATTTAATATGTCATGAGGAATCTGTTTTTAGAAAGACTGAAGTTGTAAACATTTTTAGTAGAGGAAAAAATATTAGTTATTCCACACTTTCATATCAAACTCCAAAAAGTACTGTTATAAAATATTTTTAAGAGAATTAACATTTAAAATTCATTTTGAGAATAGTATTATATTCAAATTATTTCAAGGCTCATCAATAACAAACATATGATATTCTAAACTAGTAATGTGGCAACTTGAGTATAGGGCTGCCCATTGGTGGGCAGCAACATTTTTTGCAAACAAGTTTGGTGTGTTGTATTCATAAAGACCTTGGCACAAGGTAGCCCCTTGCCCAGATTTTCATAGCTTACCTACCTGCTGATATTCTTTCTTTCCTCTCCTTCCTGGTTCTTTCCGGAGCTGCCAGTTTCTATCAGAGGGTGGGAGATAGTGCTGGAAAAATTAAAAATGTATTTGTCCAGATTGTGTACACAGTATGTAGCAGCCTCCCCCAAGGAAGCAAATGTGTGGCATGTCAGTGAGATCAGCAGGTGAGCCACAGCAGGGAATGGCCATCTACATACTAAATGGCTCTTTTGAAAATCTGTTTCTTTGGTGAACCTGTATCCTTACTTTCATAGTAAGTTTTATAAGAAGTAGATGGGATAAGAATCCCAATTCAGGAGTGAATATATCTCAATTAGTCACAGTAGTTTCATATATTTATTATGGCAACTGACAACTTTATAAAATATGAATGCAATTAGTATTATTTAAAAATAACAGTGCAAGAAAGAGAAATTAAGAAGATCTAAAGGGCAGATGTATTGAAATGTATTTACTGTGATGAAGTAAAAAAATGTCCCATGAAGAACATAAATTAGTTAAAGTCCATAAATCATGATCAGTGGCATGTTTAAACAGTACCCCTTGCTGTCCACTATTGGTTAGATGCTGCACAGTTTCATTCTTAAGCTAATTTTTCAGTGTCCTTTTCAGCCCACCAGAGTACTCACCTCCAGAGGCGAAAGATCAAAAAACAGAAATGATGAGCTGCTCTTTTGGCAGGGTACCATACATTCTGATTAGTGCTTTGGCTGTTAACACAGTTAACTCACCCATTATAAATGACCCAAACATATTTGGGAAGGGAGTCTCATTCATCAGTGTCACTGAAGTTATTTAAATGGCGAGGTTGATGTATTGTCATTTGCTTCATCAATTCCTTTGTGAAGGTATTAACCTTCATTTTCAGGAAAGCCAGTCTGGCTTTTGTCTTAACTCTGTGTTGCCCCAGATAAAGCAACAAGGTTCATGTTCAGTCTCATATTTGGATAACTTTTCAAAGGAAGGGTGCTAGTTTTAGATGCATATTCCCTAAAGAGCTGTGGGTGTCAAAGTGAAGTTTATCTTAAGTTGTTCTTTAAAGGTGATTTATAGATTGTTTTCTAGGATTATTAGCATTTTTCATATGACAAAGTATAAATTTTTTGTAACTGACAACTCTGATTTAATATATTAGTGATTCAATAGACAAGGGTAATACATACAATGATATAAATAAGTCTTTCATATCTCTCTCCAATTCCTCCCACAAATCTTCCCTAGTGTGGTTCATCCAGAGTGCAAGGGGACTTTCCTCTAAGTCTCTCAATAGTGTGTGGATACCAACAGAACACAGGAATCATCCATTGATTATCCCTTAGTCCTACTATATTACAGGCTCATCTTCCTGATGACATGTTCTAAATTACTATCATTATTCACAATAATAAAAATTCAACATTTCCTAAATAGTTTTTTTTTTTATCAAAAGCAACTCCATTGTTGGTTCTATCAGTTAACTGTGGTTTATGACCTTTTATGGAGATGGTAATATGTTGGAAATTGGAAGAGGTATAGAGAAAGTGATCTCTTTACGCTCTGTTCTCTGGCCTTCAGACTATCATTTCACCAATCACCTTGGACCACAGCATGTATTATTATTATTATTATTATTAGGGACAAAACGAGGGAGGAACCAAAATTAAGAGATACTATGATTGAGTGGAATGGAGTGTTTTGAGATGAAATGCAATATGAGAAGTTTTGATTGTTCTATAGTAATTTTTAATTTTTTTCCAACTAGTAAGCTGGATTTTTATTAATCATTTTTTCACTACCCTTTCCACTCACCTGATTAATTTTTTAAAGCCTACAAAATAAATCCTTCAAAACTATTCTATGTAATCCACCAAAATAATTTTCCACATTGGTCATGTCTAAAAGTATGACTTCTTTTATATTTTAAGTTCATCACCTCTATTGGAAGAAGAGTAGTATATTTCATCAACATTCTTTTGAACATGTGCTTTAACATTGTGCTCATCATATTCTGAAATTTTTTAAGATTGCTTCTCTCCTTAATATTGTTTTATTGTGTAATTTCTCCTAGTTATGCTTCATCTGCATCATTTCATAAAAATTCTTCTAACTTGTTCACTTCATCAATGGCACAATAAGCTGTCATAGGAGTATTTTGAGATAAAATACAATATACTGTTGATTTTTCTATAGTAATTTTTAACTTTTTTCCACTAAAAAGTATTTTTATTGATCAATTTGTCACAATAAAATTCAATTAAATTCATATACTACAATTTGTTTAGCCATTCCCAAATTGGAAGATTGCCCCTTAGTTTTCCATTTTGTATGATCATGACTATAAATATTTTTGAAGATAGAGATTCATTTGTACAGGCTTCATAGTGATGTTGCTTTTGAGATTCATCAGGGTGAACTTTATCTATTGAAATGCCTATCTAGTTCATGGTATAAAACTTTAATTTTTTTAATGTAATGATGTTCTGGGGGCTATATTCACTGGGCTTGAGTGTTTACCAGGTTTTAGACAAGGTTGGTGAGGTAGAACAACTTCGTAGTAGAATGTGAATTGATTTAATTTGGCATGATTGTTGCTGTGTTAATAAAATAAGAATAGACTGTGCCATCTAGGTACTTTGTATCTTCACACCAAGTCCAGCTAGGTGGTCTAGGGTCAAGAATACCTTAATTCAGTCCAACCTTAGATACTTACTAGTTGTATGACTCTAGGCAAATCATTTAACCACTTGCTTGCCTTAATTTCCTCAACTGTATAATGTGGATAATCACAGTATCTACTTTGCAGGGTTGTTGTGAGGATCAAATGAGATAATATGTATGAAACACTCAGAACTTGACTTGGAATATATAAATGCTTATTTTCTCCCTCCTATCTGGTCTAGAAAACAAAATGTACATCAAGAAATTCCTTTATAGTCATGTTCTAGCTAGTGGTAAGACACATGCCCACAGGAAACATTTAGGGACAAGGCAATCCACAATAAAATGCAGAATTAGAAAACTAGAAAGTATAGAACAAAGTGCCCATTGTCCAAAAAATAACATTTAAAAAATAATATCCTTCACAGAGGAGTTAGGTCTAAAAGTGGACCTTGAAGACTAAGAAGGTAGAAAGAAGAGAAGTCATTAGAGGGAAGACATAAGAGGGGAAGATACACTTTCCTCTATCAATAACAAAAGTGTTGAGTCAGATGACAAGTGGTTACAAGAATGTATTCTAATTTTATTGATTATTTTTTATTGATTATTCTAATTTTATTGATGCTTTACAAAATCATAACTCTTTAATTCCAGTTTAAAAGAAATGTTCAAGTGTGGAAAGACCAAAACAGTCAAAGAACAAGCCTGTACTAATGTTATGAAGGAAGAGTACCAAAAACTTGGACCAATGAGGTAAGGTATATTATTAATTATGTAGCAGGAAAGAAAAGAAACTCATGGCATGTCTCTATAACTGCAAGGATTTATTTCAAAAAGAATATAGAAAAATTCATTTCAAGAAGAATATAGAAAACCTACCTTAACCAGGGTCTGAAAACGTTTCTAAAACCAGTAAGCTATATTTCAATATAATTGATTTACTCTTTATCTGAAGTATTTTATTTGAAACAATTTAAAAACACTAGTCTGAGGAAATCCATGGGTTTTCCTAGAATACCAAGGAATCCATGAACCAAATAAAGTTAAGAATAGAAACCTGGCCCTAGAATCATGAAGACTTGGGCAAATCCCAACTGATCAGTGGTTCATACAATTCTTTAAGTATGTTAGCTAAACAGTTCTTCAACTTTCTTTTGTCTCAGGATCCTGTTATACTTTTTAAAGTTATTGAGGACTCTCATACCTAAAACTCTTGTTTTATGTAGTTATGAATCTCTTTATCTACTTCTTCCTATTGCAATAGGTATAGATATGGAGACACCTAGACAGATATTTACCATATTAGACAGCAGCTAGGTAGTACAATGAATAGAGAGCCAAGCCTAGCATCAGGAAGACATATTCCTGATTTTAAATTTGTCCTCAAATTAGTAACTGTGTGATACTAGGTAAGTCATTTAAACCCATGTGCCTCTGTTTCCTCATCTATAAAATGAGCTGGAAAAGGAAATGGCAAATAACTCCAGTATCTTCACCAAGAAAACCCTGAAGTCATACAGAATTGGACACCACTGAAAACGACTGAACAACAACTATATTAGAAATTTGATAATCTATTAGAAATATACATGCATGAATTTAGCCAAATTCTTTGTGGTTTTTAGTTCCTATGAAAGAACTGGAATCTCAGAGTTCAAAAGCTCAGAGATCACCTAATCCAAACCTTACTTAAAGCATAAATCCCAATGACTGGTATTATTATAAAAATAGTTTTTAACCACAACCACCCCAGAAAGAGTTTCAGGGAACCCCAAGTGGTCCTTGGACTACCCTTTGAGAACCACTGAATTATAGCAAAATTTTCGTTCAACACTAATAGAGAATGTGCTGATTTATATAAACAGAACCTGATTATGTCAACAAATATTTATTTATAACTTAGACAAAGTGTGACCTCAAAGAGTTTACATTCTACAGTGTTAACTAAGCTTATGAATAATAATAAAAAAGCCCTTTCAGTCTTAACTTTTTTTTTAAAGAATACCACAAAACTTATGATAGCTCAGGAGCAATTTTTATGTGTTACACTTAAGTCAAATAAACGTTAATTATATTGAACTTTGATAACAGATTTCAAGAAATTATAACCTTGGTCCTCTTCATCCTAATGGCCCTGTTATGGTTTAGCCGAAATCCTGGCTTTCTTCCTGGTTGGTCCTCACTTTTTCCACAGTAAGTGCTACACTTAGTCAAACTATCTTTTCTGACTCAACATTGATACTTCTCTCAAGAATCCAAATTAAAATCCAAGTCTTAATTCCTCTCCACTTCACTAGGGTTGATATTACTAATGAAAAAAAGATCATTGTCTAATGAAAAGAGGTGGTTATGGAAATGGAGGATTTAAGTTCCTGTCCTAATTCTGCCATTTACTCACTCTATTGACATTGGGTAGAGGGGCCTTGGTCTCCAAGGCACATTCTTGCTCTAGTCTTGGATTAAATTCACCTTGATAACTTATTAGAAATAAACATATATTTAGCCAAACTCTGTGGTTTTTTAAGTTCCTATGGAAGAACTGGAATCTCAGAGATCACTAGTCCATACCTTACTTAAAGCAGAAATCTCATTGATTAGTACAAAATACAGGATTACTCATCAATAAAGAAATGAGCAATTCCTGAAGTGCTGTTAATGGATCAAGAAAGAATGGCATATTATAGTAGTAAAGCTGAGATTCAGAGAATTTGTGACATATACAGATGACACAGAGTGGGCAGGCATAGATAGGTTATAATTTAGGAAGGAATACCCATATTAATGAGATCATAAATCCTTCCGAGTATCATAGGGTAGTTGTGATAGCAAATGATGGCTTTATAAATCTTTTCTATATAAATGTCAGTAATTTTCTTCCTCTTTCCTCCTTTTCCTCTTTTTAAATAGTAGAATGGTACACTGGAAATTTTAGATTTAGATTCAGAATTTAGATAGGAACTGCCAGTTAGTTTTATGTTCTTGGACAAATCATTTGATCTCTAAGTTGCAGTATCCTTATCTTTAAGTTGAAAGATTTGAACTTCTGCAATCACTTTAAATTTTATTTCAATGATCCTAGGATCCCTATTATAAAGAGAAGGCAGTGGATTCTTAAAGAGGGAAATGACTTACTCAAGAATATATAGTTAGGTAGGGTTGGAGCTGGGATTCAAACAGTCTCAGACCAGGGGTTGGCACAGAATAGCTCACATATGTGGACTGCTCAAAAACAAATGATAGGCTGGATTAGGATCATGGAATATTGTTTGCTGACTCAGGTGTTAAGACTATTGACATAGGAAAACAATATGAAATGAAGACATGTAAGGTCAAGAATACAAAACAATTCATAAATGAAGGTGAGCTCAAATCAATTTGGACTCAAATTAAATTCCTACCTTGCAGGATTTAATGTTGATTTGTGCTATATTAAAATAGCCCCATTTATTAAAAGGTACTATAGTTATAGGAAATATAATGGTAGCTTTATATAAATACATATAAATATATTATAAAATAAGATAATTTCATTACATGTTATTATGAAAATATAATCTAAAGAAAAGCTAAATAGGTTTTCTCTTCTCTATACAGAATTTGGAGCTATTCATAGGTTATCCAAAATCTAAATACCGTGTCTTAGTGATTACCTCCTAGTGTTTTCATTCCATCTGTTTGGGCCTGGATAGAATGCAGTGTGTCACTTCATATTAAACAAAATGAGGTTATAGGGAAGTCTGGTCTATCTTGGCAAAATACAGAACCAGCAATTGCAACTGAAATAAAAGAAACCCAGCAAGACTATTGCTGTAGATTCTGGTGACTTCAATAGAGTGACTCACTCCATGATGACTCTTTTGTTCAGCCAGTAAAGAAAATAAATTTGTTTTCAAGCAAGTCAGACTCATTTTAGAAAATGTATTAAAGTGAAAAAGAAAATTCTTTATCTGGATGATTATGATTTCAGGTAGATGATAAAATAGATAGTGAGGATTGCCATGTTATGGGAGAGTGAAATATTATCTCTCCCACTCTTTCCTTCACTCTCCTAGGCATACATACACACACACACACACACACACACACACACACACACACACACACAAACACTTGTGCAATTTGGTTCTATGATTTCATCTGTGTAGGTAACTCAATGTGTAAACTCCCTCCACTGGCGTCTGCAATCTTATAGACTTTAGGGTGTTAGGAAGTTATTGCTCTTGGTCACTGGGTTAATATGTATCAGAGGCAAGACAATCCAGATTCTCCTAACTTGAAGATTGGCCATATCTCCCCAATACCATACTGTTTTCCTAATCTATATGTAATTAGATACACACTTTATGTTTATATTGATACAGACTTCTAAAAGTATCACCATGACTTTGGGATGTAAGTTCTATCCACATGACTTGCTAATATGTGGCTTTATGGTTTTCAAAGAATTGAAGGTCTTTGGATATTGCCATGCTGTTGGCACTGCCAAATGGATCTAAAGGCATGTCTGTTTTTGGATCTGCCTTTGTAATAGTATCTCATAGAATGGGCCACAGATGACACCTAGTCAAATCTCTTTATTTTACTCATTGGGAAAGTTAGACTAAGGAAGATTGTAAATTTTTTTTCAGGGTCATGTAGGTAGTGACAGAGCCAGAATTTGAACCTAGGTTCACTTGACATTAGACAAATGATCTTTCCATTGAACATACTACTTCCATCCTTCATTTGTACTGCAACCAAATAAAATCATCCCTGTAGTTTATATTCAAAATAGTATTTCATAGACTCATAGATTTAGAACCAGAAAGAACCCCAGAGACTATCTAGAACTATCATCTCATTTTACAGGTGAGCTGAGATGGAGGGAGACCAGATGACTTAACCATAGTTGCACAAGTAACAAGTAAAAGGTCAGCTGGATTCTCTGTCCTCTAACTCAAAATTCAGTGCTTTTTTAATAGAGAAAATGAATTTCTATGAGGTAATGGTATCTGAGGGAGTGTAACGTACTTAGAAAGTCAGCCTTGGATGACTGCATTCAAATTCTGGTTATAACTCTAAAGTTTTTGGTACCCAAGTTACTAGAGCTCCCTATAGTGGTGAAATCACCAGTTGAGTCCAAAAACAAATCAACCAATGACTAGTCTACTTAATTTTCAGTACCTCTAAAATCACTCATATTGTGATTCTACTGGAGTCTGGCAAAAATGAAGACTGGTGAGGGTTATAGAACAGATTGTTAGGCCTTGTCTACACTTGCTCCAACTTCTATTTGCTGACATCATAATTAAGAAAAGATGGCAATAATTCAAAGGAAAAACTTTTTAGATATGTAATTTAACATTGAAATTTCATAAGGACCCACTCACCCTCATAAGCATATCACCATTTGTCTAGACTTCAGGTACCCAATAACTGCTTTTCTTTGGTGTATAGAGTATGATAAGTATAAACTACATCATTTAGATTTTCCTTCCATCAGGGTTCTTAATTACTCTCCCTTGATGCTGGTATAGATACAAGGAGGGCATGGTATAGGAGAAGAGACCACTACTAAAAGGTAAAAGTAATTTTAGC
Organism: Macrotis lagotis; assembly: GCF_037893015.1. Taxonomy (NCBI): domain Eukaryota; kingdom Metazoa; phylum Chordata; class Mammalia; order Peramelemorphia; family Peramelidae; genus Macrotis; species Macrotis lagotis. Next base: position 129,011,391 of record NC_133664.1, read on the forward strand.
TGGAAGAACCAACAGGGTATGCTTACTTATTCTGCACTCCCAGAAATCCAGAGACAAATTTCCAGTTGTTGAACTATACAATGATTATAGTTTTGCTCTCTCTGCTGTATCCAGCTATTTTTCTTATACATAGGCACTAAAATATAGTATTTATATTTCCTCACATCATGGTCTTAATTCACTGAATCAAAGCATGCTCAGTCAAAAATAGTTAAAAAAGATGTAGGGTATGTATTTGGCACTGTCATGCTACTTATCCCTGAATCACCAAAATATTGACAGTATTGAAATATAACTCTCTGACTTTTCACATCAGTATCTTTGGTGTGCCCATTTGTCTGCAAATGATTTGATGGAATACAAATGATTTTTATGGCAGGATTCATAAAGGAAGTCACAAATAATTTCACAATATTTATGACACTTGGTAATTGGTTCCTATAATTTTAGGTTGCTGTGTTTAATAAATACATTGATAAATTTCCCTTAGGTATTCGGACTTTGCTACAGATTCAACCGTTGCCTTAACTATAGGCATTCTTTTCTTCTTGATTCCAGCCAAGAAATTGACTAAAACTACACCTACTGGAGAAATAAGTTGAGTATTTTTTTAAATTCTGGATTATATCATAGTCATATTTATGGCTAATCTAATTCATTTTGTCAAAAGAACAAAAATAGGTAGGCCCAACAATCTCAGTAGATACACAAAGGTAGAATGCATATAGATGTATATCAATGTGTATGTATACACACACAAATAGACACACAAGGGTCTGTGAGTTTAGAAGGAAATAAAATGAAGGAAAAATAGTAACCAAGGTAAATATTTAAATATTAAAAATCTAAAGGTATATGTATTTATATATACCACACATATAGATATACAGGTATAGAAGCAGAGCATGAGAGTTCAAAGAGAAAAATGAATAGGGGTTTTTTTTTGCAAATTAGAGATGTGTGTGTATATATATATATATATATATATGTAAATATGCATATACATGTATGTATATATACATATATATCTTTAGCATTAACATTTTACATATGCACAAATACTCTCAAATATTTTAAAAATAATTTTTTCATGCCTTTGCTTTTCTACTAATCAATCCCCTCTCCCCTGCCAACTTTCCCCCACATACATTGAGCTCTCCTTTTCACCAAAGAAGAGAAGCGAAGTCAAACTATTTTCCATAGTAGCTGTATCTGATAGGATATTCAACTTTACAAAATAGTAGTTTCCCACTTCAATAAAAGGGAGTTTATAGATTTCTTTAACTTTTATCTGAGATAAAGACTAATTAATCAGAGTTCAGTTTCACTGAAAGGTACTTTTAAAAATAAAAAAATAATCATTATATATTTATACTTTAATTTGATATTCCAGTCATACAAATATGTCATTGGCTTCCATGGGTTGCCAAAAAAATAGGTACCTGTTGAATGAATGATTGAGTATAGAGTGATAAGGACTCCAGGACTAATATAAATAGGAGCAATCTTCAGAGGAGATGAAATCTTCAATTTAGAGTCATCAATAGCATAGTCCAAAAGCATTTTGTTGTTTGCCATCCCATGGTCGCCAAAAAGTCATGTTCTTGTCTAGTGGTCAAAGTAGTAATTAGACTTATGGATGAAGGAGAAACTGAGATCTACTATTAAGTGTTTTCAGGGAAGAGCAGAATTACCAAAATCAATTATGACCTCAAACACTTTGGCTAATCCTCTTCTCTGATCATATGAGTCAGTTTTGCCTCTCTTTCTGATTCAGATAATTTTTTCCTTTTGAAAAGCAGATCTTCCATGGAGAATTCTTAAACAGGTGATTGTATAAAGCTCACAGTATCCCCGCAACCAAGTTATTACCATTATCACAGATTGCAGGGGAATCAATATCCTGTCATCTGAACTTTTGGGTGAGATCCTTCTTGCAAGTACATGAGATACATACTTCTCACAGGGGAAGAGGTGTCTCAGGGTTGGGCAGTAATGCCCTTTATATATTTCCAACTGGTAGCTAATATACTTTCAATGAATGAGGATTTACTACCCAACTGAGCAAATCCACATTTTGAATAGATTCAATTTTTATCAACTTTTCTCTAATATTGAGCTAAAAATTGCCTCTCTGGCACCTGAACCCTTGCTCCTAATTCTTCATCTTGGGGAATAAACAAAACAAGTCTAAAGCTTATTCAAATACTTAGCTATAGAATCAATTGTAACTGTTCTTACCTCTTAGTCTTACCTCAAGTAGCACTTTTAATTCCCCCATCTCACCCCACATTTACAAAGAATTTACAAATTTTATCATTTCTTTAGTCTCTTTAAAGAAGAGATATATCTTTAGCCCCTTTTCTATCCATTCACAGATCCACCACTTTTATCAAAAGATAGGAAAGCATATCACCTTTCCTGCTAAATCCCTAACTGATATCCAGAATGAATGGACCAATTCATATCTCTCTTTAGTGTGCTGGAATTTCTTCTGTACATTTTCTCTCACATGAACTATCTCCTAGTCATATCTCTCGCATATTTTTTAAAATATTTGAACCAAAAACACAGGACTTTAAATTTATCTCTATTAAATTAAATTAAATCTGAGCAGCATAGTTTTGTTTTTATCTCATTGTCTATTGCTCTCCCTTTTCTCTTAGGTCATAGTTCTATCCTTTATTTTTTTTTCTTTCCTTGATCATCCAAACTTTTATTTGTGTGTGTGTAAGACTTTGTTCTTACAGGATCATACTATTTCTCTGTATTCATCCTCAGTTTCCCAATCTTATTCTCATCTCCTATACATTCTTTTAAAAATGTTAATTATTAGTGAGGTTTCTGAACATCTACAATTGATTCTTTAAATAATCCATCCTCTTCCTTCTGTTTCTGACTCTTTGTAATCATTAGTGTTTAGTTTTATTAGAATTTCATTCTCTAGAACATTCTTTTTTTTCCCTTGAGTAGATTTTTTCCCGTAGAAATTTTGGCAATGGAATCCAGTCTTTTCCTTTCTTTGGTGGATGTAAAACTCTCTTAAAATCTAAGATGCAATTCAAAATATGAAATTTACCAATCACCTTCTTCCCTGAGCATTCATTCTCCTTTTTTACCTTGGTCTCTGAGATGACCTAATTACTTCCTTGAAAGATGCATATAATTTGACTCAGCAACCAGTTCCTTCTTATTTGTTCAGAAGTTCCTCCTTATTTATCAGAATGCAGTAGTACAAGTTACTTCAGTACCTGTGCCATTATAATCATATGGTACTTTATATTGAGCAAAGCTAGAGTTAACACACTAATTGAAACAATTGGGACCAGAGCAGAGCAGATGAATGCTGAATGCCAAAAAATTTTTAAACACTCTTAAAATTTGTAACTAGCATATATTAGTTTTTCTTTTCTCCATACTTTCCTTTACCTGAAATTCTGATAAATATGACATATATGGGCACCCCCTTTACATACTATTATTCAGAAGAGAGCAGAACATTTCCTAGATAAAACAAGCTTTTATTCAGCCTTTACTATGCACTAGTCACTGGGCTAAACTCTAGCAATAAAAACAAACAAAAAAACCCAAAAATGCAATACTTGCCTTTAAGTACTTTATGTATGAATGGGGAAGGCATAATAATTATCAAAAGATGCTTACAGGGGCAGCTAGGTGGTGCAGTGGATAAAGCACCGGCTCTGGAGTCAGGAGTACCTGAGTTCAAATCCAGTCTCAGACACTTAATTACCTAGCCGTGTAGCCTTGGGCAAGCCACTTAACCCCATTTGCCTTGCAAAAACCTAAATAAACAAAAAAAATAAAAACAAACAAGAAAAACGATGTGTACAAATATCTAGAGTAGAACATTAGATACAGATATTAGTTAGCTATTAAATCTTGCATCAAAACTCTTAGGACAAATGAGGCATCCTAAGCTAGATCATTTTATTTAGAATCCCCATTAGAATGTTACAAAGCAAACTCTATAGCATAATTTTGAAATTTCAATATGCGTGGCAATATTGGATTTCTGCAGAAATAACATTCAAGGGATTCAGTCCTCCCTACCCAGGTTATGCCATTTTTAGAATTCAGCTTTCTAACTAAGCATCATTTATGCAACTTTCTCAAAAATCAAGCCTTTCCCTGTTCTAGAAATATAAATCACCTTTCCTCTTAAGTATTATTCTTTGAAAATAGAAGAGGGACCTTCTCTATTTATTAAACAATAGCTGTTATGACTGCCTCTAGTGCTGAAAACAAGGTTACCTTTAAGTATCATGTCATATGGTTATTTTTCAAACAGTATTTGAACATCAAATTCTTCTTCTTTTTTTTTTTCCTAGCTGCTTTTGATTACTCTCCACTGATCACTTGGAAAGAATTCCAGTCATTCATGCCCTGGGACATAACTCTTCTTGTGGGTGGTGGGTTTGCCCTGGCCGACGGCTGTGAGGTAATAACTGTGTAAGATTCTGGGCAAATTGCACCTATCCCAAAAAAATAAATAAGAGAAAGAAAGAAAGGGAAAAGGAAACAAAGAAAGCACAGACTCAATTTTTTTTTACCACATTCAAGGTCATACTATCATTTTCATGATATAGATTTAAATAACCACATACTTAGCAGATAATACAGATGAGATCAGAATTCAAGGATTTTTACAGACTATAAGCATAACACGTTTGATTTACAGTGTTCCAGCATGACAAAAGGAAATAATACACTTGAGATTAAAAGTCTTACTCCATGAAATAATATTAGTATAGTGAAGACATTGAAAAAATACTTGGTTCATGGAAAAATAAGATATAAAAGGGAACCTTTTCTTGAGGCAGATTTGTCTTCAAGGTAGGGAGCCTTCATTGATATCAAAGTCCTCTAATAGAATGAATAACTATGTACAAAATAATGAAGTTAATTGTATACAGTCAAGTTTAAAATGGTATTATTATTATACCTCGTTCATAAATAAAAACCCAGAAGTATATTGATTTTTTAATACACCTTAATGACTATTAAGGGTTTAATACATGTAATCAATAAAGGTTTAATATGGTTTCCACTTAGTACAGGTATTAGAAATGTTACTTTGTAGTCTATGCTGAAGAGTAATTTGCTTCTGGGTACAATTCATAGCATTCTCATATTTGGATTTTGAACCTCCCAAAAGTTCCTTTGTGCGGGCATGCCATTAATTTGTCTGAATTTCAGTTTCCTCATTTGTGAAACAAGGAGGTTAGACTAAATGGCCTCTAGTATTGTAACTAGCTAGTGATGTATCATCCTAAAGTTGATATAGTGAAAATCATATCCTCGTCATATGAACTGACTGTTTGACCTAGACCGTTCTAGGGGCTGGCTGGATTCTTGAGCTCTTCCTTCTTTCTTGGCCAGACTTAGTTTCTAGTTTGGTATAAGAATCCCAAAACGAACCAAACTTCCACAAGTTTCTAGGATAGCCCTATTACTGCTATCCAGATAGAAGCTAAGAACTCCAAGGACTTGAAGAAAATTTGTCCCTCTTTCTGAAAGAAATTCATATGTGGTGGGTTTCTAAGAGATTCTAAGAGAGGGTTTCTCAAATTATAATTATGTCTGTACTTCCACAGTCCTGGTTTTGGACCAAAGCAGCTTCTATGGGCACTCCAACCCCCCCCCCCCCACTATTACTACATGGCTTTTGAAATTTTATTACCCTTTTGTTTTTTTTTTAACATACTCTTCCATGGGCTGGGATAGCTTCCACCAACTGACTTCTTTTACAAACAAAGAAAAAAATCAGTTCTCCTGGTACAGTTAGAGTCAATGGATCCTCCCCTTTTCTCTTCCAGAAGGGTTAAACCACATCGTTATTCTACAGGTCTAGGTGTTCTGGGAGTTTGCTACAAGATAGGAAAAAATAGTCTTATGTTTATAGATAGTAAATTCTTTAGCAAATCAATGATGTAAAGAGAAATTCGTTATGAGGACTAAGTATTAACAATTCACATTTATTTGTTTTGTAGGTTTCGGGATTATCTGCATGGATTGGTCAACAACTAACACCTCTGGGCTCATTGCCAGTTTGGTCAATCATCCTTATATCTTCTTTGCTTGTCACTTCTTTAACAGAGATAGCTAGCAATCCAGCAACCATCACCCTTCTCCTACCTATACTAGCACCATTGGTGAGTATTTGGTTTACTTTGACTGTCCCTATGAGGGAAAAGATTATAATAAAATCAAGTTCTGAAAGTGGATGCCAATTTACTCTACTGTGCCTCCATTCTGAACCAAAATTCTCTTCCCTAGTTACTACTTACATATATTTTGTCTCAACATATTGGAGAATTTTTTAAAAGTAAAGGATATATATATATATATATATATATATATATATATATATATTAATATATATATATATACTATTAATCTATATTTATTAAGGACAAGCTCTGTATGCTTTTAGATATAATAAATAAAATAAATATGTTTCTTGTCTTTTTGAAGATACCTACTAGTTGTATGACCCTAGGGGAAGTCACTTAAACTTAGTTTTCTCATTCAAAAAATATCACAAAAAAGAAGAAATGGCAAACCATTCCAGTACCTTTGCAAAGTAAACCCCCAAGTGGGGGTCACAGAGAGTCAGATACAACCAAACAATAACAACTTTATTTCAATATTAATTAATTAGTATTATTTTGATATATTGACAATGATCATTTTATATTTTTTGTAGTAACAAAGAGCAATTTTGCCCTATGCCCAAGTAGCCCATTGTCTGAAAAAGTTAAAAAGCAACTCATTCATCTAGAATAGGACTGAGAAGAAAACAAAATGTGATAGGAAATTATTTTGTATTGGTCAAACTCTTACTGAGAAATGAAGGGACTTTTTTATAACAGATTAAATCTTTTATTTTTTTAAAATTGTAAATGTAAAATGTACATTTATTATTTATAAATAGATATTTAACCTGCTTTGAGGAAAGTTTATTTTAGTGAATTTGTTAATTTTAGTTTTTGCTCCATTGTTTTGTCTTTTAAATTCCTTTAAATCCCTATATTTTTCTTATTCAATAGGCTGAAGCTATTCACATGAACCCTCTCTATATTTTGTTACCTTGTACTCTATGTACATCATTTGCATTCCTCTTACCAGTATCAAATCCACCGAATGCCATTGCCTATTCCTATGGCCATCTAAAAGTCATTGACATGGTAAGTGATTAGGAAAGAATAAGATTTTTGACATACATGTAGGATGTTTTTGTTTCTCTTTTTTTTGGGGGGGGAATGAGATTCCTATTACATTATTACTTCATAAAGTAAATAGATTTTTTATTTTTACAAAAGGTGATGGCTTGAGAGTTTGTTTTATTGAGTTATCAAACCTAAAGTTAAAGTTTTTGAACATTTTCAGTGATTTTATGGAATTTGCAATAGAATTTATAGGTTAGATATTAGAAAAATGACTGATGAAACCTAGAATGATGCCTTTTTTAAACATGAAGAACTTTTTAAAACTAAATGATATATACTATTAATCTATATTTATTAAGAACAAGCTCTGTGTGCTTTCAGATATAATAAATAAAATAAATGTTTCTTGTCCTCTTGAAGCTCATATTCTAAGAGTTGGAACAGTGATCGCAACATTTAGAAAAATAACAATGAATGATTACAAATGAAATGTACAAATTTGCATTTGTTAAATGCAAAAGACAGAATGACTTAACTTTAAAGAAAAACTTTATATTAAAGAAAACAAAAAAATCTGCACATGTGTAATACAGGAAATCTCATATATATATACTCTAAATTAATGTAAGAGTTATAATGGACCATACATGTGAAAGAGCCATCTACACCATAGGTCAATAGACTATTACCAAAGGATCGAATCAGACCAACCATTTATTTGAATACATTTTATACTTGAAAATTGTGTTAAAGGTGTAAAAACCATTCTTGGTTGAGGAATGGAAAAAACAGTTTTTCATCATTATTGGCTGAATCCTGATCTATACATTTTTTTAAAATTAACACTATATGTGAAGACATTTGGGAGGGAACAAGTAACAATTACAAGGCAAGTTTGAACAATATTAAGTTATATCCCCTCCATATCTGGTTTGGGTTATCAAGTAAACAATTTAGAGAAGTTTTAAAGATGAAGTAAAGATTAAAAAAATCTTCAATTTAAAAACTTCAAGCCTGGAGTAAAGAAAGTGAAGCCCCATCTTGCCCGAAATAAAATTTACCAAATACTATAAAACCCAATTATATTACAGCTAATTATATCAAGATTTTGGATAGATTATGTCTTTAAATTTATATCCCATGAAATATATTAATAAAAAACCCACAAATCACTGTTTACAAATGCAATTATAAAAGGAAAATAAAATTTTCCTACTGCAAATGACTGTTGAACATTAGAATGAGTAACCAAGAAAGGTTCTTGAATTTCCTTCTGCTGAAAAGTTCAGAAATGACTTAGCTGTAGTACCAGAATTTCCTTTCCAGGTCACTTCCAATTCCATGATGATTTCTTTAGAATAGATTAGAAGGAAATGGGAGAGGAAGAACCTCTCTTATTACAGAAGAGTCATTCATATTTCTTTTTGAGGCTGTGTACAAATTCAGTATACTAAACCATAAAATGCTATTCAAATTATCTTGTTGATTTATCTTTCAAGAGATTAACTTTTGCATTTTATTTTTTGTTTAAGGTTAAAGCTGGTTTGGGTGTTAATATTATAGGTGTTGCTGTTGTGATGCTTGGCCTCTTCACATGGATGGTTCCTATGTTTGACCTTTATACCTACCCTAGTTGGGCTCCTGAAAATACTAATCATACATTGCCATGACCATGGATGAGAATGGGGACATTTTGAAAAACACTAAGGGTACTTCATAAGACTGGACAATAAATGGTTAAGTTGAGAACTATTTGAGGCATCAAGACAAAATGCAAACCTTCCAAATTACAGTTGCTCTTCTAATGTACATTCCAGGTATTTCTTCCTTTACCATAATTACTCTCAAGCATGGTAGAATGCTGCATTTGGAGTTAAAAAAAAGGCCTTGGATCAAAGCCTGTCAACTATTAGTTGTATGACTCTGGATAAAATATTTAACCTTTTTGTGCCTCAGACAACACCTCAGGAGTTTTCTACCAAGAGGGTTGAATTTCATGCTGATAGAGTTCCAATACTGATACTAGGGAGATTCACTATACTAAAGAAATCATAGATTCTTTAAGGAACTGCTTACTATGATCACTTCAACAGGATCTACAGTCTTTTTTGGGAAGAAGGCAATGTAATTCCTTCCTCAGTATACCAGTCAGTCATCATCAAGCAATCCATGATTGAAATTGGACTTGTGTTATTTGCTTATTACTTTATATTAAAAGTTTACTCTTGTTTTCCAGAAATATCAATCAACTTGTATTATCATCATTTGTATATATATTTACTTGAAGCATGACAAGGAGCTACAAGTTTTCATATTTTTTTAATTCCTGCACTTTATTTGAAGTAAAAATGTATAAAAAGAATGTGATATTGACCATTAACCTGACATGAACACTGAACTCATGAAACAATAAGAATTTAATTCTTGTTTCATTTCTCCTCAAACATGGTTAAGTGAATTTGATGTAATCAGTATCTTTATTCAACAATAAGAAACATACTTTACAAATGTGTGAAAATAAAGATTGCTAGGATTTGGACCACTAGCATAATATATATATACACTAATGGAGAAAAAACAAACAAACAAAAAGAATTCATCAGTTATAATCACTACTTCAAATTGCATTTACTTTGTTTCCTCCACTTGCCCCACATTTATCTCTTTTACAGATGAAAAAACTGAGATAGAATTTAATGTCTTACTAACTACCAAGACATAGGTATGAATTAAGAATGGAAGACATAGCACTTGGGAGAGAAAAAAGGAATAAAGTTCTAGAGCAGTAGAGATATTATGTAAAATTGGAAAAGTAAGGAAGAAACAAGATCTAAGAGGAAGTTAAAACTGGCATATAATGTCTAGATTACTAAAGGGAGAAGGTACAGTGTAAAATAATGTTCATGAGAGGGAAGGGGTCATAAAGCAATTCTAATACTATGAAACCATGTAAGGAAAGTAAAAAGGAACAACCCTAACCGTTACTTAGCTATTTTAACTTTTTATCATATTATCAAACGTATTTTGTTGGGTTTGATTTGGTCTTGTTAAAAATAAAAATTACTATAGAATTACTAGTAAATTTACATGTATGTGAGTGGGTATTTACTTGCATAAGTTGTGAAAGATATTTAAGAGATTTTTAAATTTCATTTTAAATAGTATTTATCTCCATTTATCTTATATAATGGTTATCAATGTATTCATAGAAAAATAAATCCATTTTTACAAAATTCCTGAGTATACCAGTTTTATGTGACTTCATGAAAACATTCCATAAAAACTCTATTTAAATGTTCATTTCAGCACCCTAAGTATGTGGCAAACATTTATTTATAACCTATACTATTTATTATAATTTTTTCTTCTAATCATTCCTTTTAACCACTACTGCATTTATGGCTTGATAAATATTCCATTATGAGAAAATAAAAACTTTCCCAATTATAATAAGCAGTTTAGTTGTGCTTTCAAGAAAAATAATGTCATCTTTTCAGCTTGAACAATTTTTCTAAATAACTCCCAACTGTTACCAAATACACAGAACAAGGAAAAAACCCACCACTTTACCAAATACATCCAAGAATGATCCAGAGAATTCTCTTGATACATCTTAATACTTGCTGCATGTAGCAGAAATGATTGGACAACTCATTTAACATATGCCCTACAGAACTAGGAGAATAATTTATACAGTCAGGATTGCAAAATTAATTCTGTAAGACTTAAGAATGTATTGATCAGCAATGAGCAACCACTTCCTAATAGAGAAGTGATGAGCTTAAGATGTAAAATGTTACTTAAATTTATATACATTATTTTTGACATGGCCAATTCAGGAACTTGTTTTAAGACATTTGTTTCAAAATTTTGCTCCTTTCTCTCTTTTTCTTACTTTCTTCTTTCCTTCCTTTCCAACATGTGATGAGGTAGGAGAGCAAGAAAATAAATAGTAATCGAAAAAAGAGAAGTTTTAAAATGTTGTCTATATAATGATTAACACTTTTTTTTAGATTCAGGTATACAAATATTATTGGAGTTTAGGATCAACTTCCTTACATATTCCCTCTCTCTACCTATTACCTGTTCATTTTTCAAATTAATTCTCCTACTTAGTTCTAAAAAAAATCACAAGAAGAGTGGATAATTTCTTATTACTTGCCAAAATTTCAATGCCTCACATTAGTTCTGAACTCTACCTTAAACACATACTTTAATAAACAGTAGAAACTTCTCTTCCCATAAACTTTTGTTCATTTCTTTCTGTTTCTTTGCATGTGTGGGTATATGTGTGAATATATTTATAAATATATTCATATGTACACATTCACATATAATCAAGACTCCCTTTGGGTTTAATCTTTAAGGTCATTTGCTATGTGAATTATTAGCAATATAACAATGCTTACAATAAATATGAATGATAACAATGTATGACCTAAGAGCATATCCCAAATCCCCATTAATTATCACTGCATATTCCAACTTCTCAGTTTTGGAAATAAAGTCCCACCATTTAGCTTTCACAGGATATCAGGCCAAGTCTTTCAAATATTCTTTTATAATGTTTATTCATAAGAATTAAAAATACTTCTCAGGAGAGAGGTTCTTTTAATCCTTATTTTTATCTGCACTTCACTTTATATGTACTTCTATCATGTCAGATACTACTAGTCCATACAAAGTGACAGCTAAACTGCCAGTCTTTTAGTTTTATATCCCTCAGAAACTATTCTCTTTTTAAGTATATAATAAATGCTTTATTTAATGATCTTTTTTGTTTCAAAAATATTTTCATTTTTTTTGTTTTACAACAGGTAATGATAATTTTCACCAATCATTTAAATTTTTCTCCCTCCCTCCCTCCCTCCCTGCCCTCCCACCTCCCCCTGACAAAAAGCAATCTAATGTAGGCTCTACATGTGTAATTAAGCTAACCATAGATCCATATTAATCATGGTATAAACTATTCTGTGAGCATTTTCACCAGTAGAGAAGTTAGGGGAATCACTTCCACCAAAAGTAGAATAAATCTGATAATGACTTAATAGTTAAGTTCTAGGGAGATATCTGAGATTGACTTGTCAACCATTCAGGTACTATATCCAAATTAGCGGCGATAGTGCAGAATGATCAACTGCGAATGACTTACTTTTTCTCAGCAAAGCTGTGATCCAAGGCAATTCTGAAGGACTTTTAATAAAGTGTACTTATTCATCCCTAAAGACAGAACTAATGGTGTCTGAATATATATATATATATATATATATATATATACATATGTTGAATATCCTTTTTAAACTTTATTTTTCTTGAGGTTTCTTTCTTTTGGGGGGGGGCTATGTGTACTTTCATAAAATGACCATTATGGCAGTGTTTTGAAGACTACAAACTTTTTTTTTTTTAGGTTTTTGCAAGGCAATGGTGTTAAGTGGTTTGCCCAGGACCATACAACTAGGTAATTATTAAATGTCTGAGGTCAAATTTGAATTCAGCTCCTCCTGATTCCAGGGCTGGTGCTCTATCCACTGCATCACCTAGCTCTCCCAAGACTATACATTTTTAACCTATATCAAATAACTTTCTTTCTCAGTGAGGGGGAGTGGGGTGGGAAGAAGGGAGAGAATTCAGAACTCAAAGTTTAAAAAAGTAATGTTAAAACTTGTTTTTATTTATAACTGGGGAAAAATAAAATACAGTGTAAAAAAATTCAATCATTCAAAGAGAGTGACTTGCTCAGGATCATTTAGCAAACATGTATAAGAAGCTGAATTTGAGCCCAATTCTTCCTGACACCAAGATCAGCACTGTTCTCTAATAGGATGCCCTTGGACATCTTGACTTTTAAGTTCCATGATGTTCTTTACCCTTTAACCATTTGAAACCTTGACCATTTATTTTATGTTCATTCCTTTCTAAAACCCAACTCAAAATTACCCCCACAATCTTCCTTCTATGCTTTTACGGATGTGTACCAACCTCTGCTGGCACAAAACATCAGGCCATGATACTTGAATTGAATAGAAATTAATTCATTCTAAATCAATTGGGCCCTCTCTATTGAGCTGCAGTCTTCTCCCTAGCACATTGCTCACAGACATCCATTTCAATTTTTTTTTCTCCTTAAGTCACCTCCAGTGCCTTTTGTATTCCTCCTTAGCAAAAGATATCATCTCATACTTTACTGAGAACATATAAGCCATTTGCAGGAGTTCATTTTCTTCCTATTTCTATACTCCAAACATGTTTAATATTTCCCCTAACTCTTATTCTTTACTTCAGTCTCACAGGATGAAATGTCCCTTCTCCTTTGTCAAACTCAACCCCTTTACCTATGCCCCTGGTCTTATTTTCTCCTTCCCTCTATCCCTTTGATCCAATTTTCTCTTTTATAATCTTCTTATCTAGTTCATCTTTATACATTTGCTTACAAATCTCTGTTATACTTAAAAAAATCCATCACTTGACCTTACATTCACCCAGGCAATCACCTTATACTCCTTTTTCCACTGTCAAACTTCTAGAAACAGCCTTCTACACTATTTACCTACATTTAGTTACCTCTACTTACTCATCAAATCTTTGAAATTGGATTTCTGATCACAAAACTCAATTAAACTACTGTCTATGAGGGGTGAGGATCAGTAGTGTGGAATGTACACAGAGTAAATACAAATCAGCTTTAGGTAGGCAGGTGCTGTGGAGAGCATTAATGAATGGATGAACCTGTAAGAAGGTCTCATAACCTCTGAATTATTTTTTTAAATTCAATTTAGTTTATTTTCAGATCTGAATTTTTTTCCCTTTGCTTCCCCTCCCTTACTTCCCATTGACAAAGCAAGAAAAAAACATGTATAATAAGTTAAAACAAATTCCCATATTAGCTATATCCAAAAGATAAGACAGTTAAAAACAATAAGCTTCATTTGATAGTGTATCAATACACTGTATCAATAATCTTATTGCTAAATCCAATGAGCTTTTCCATTTTTTGTTAATTTTTTTCAATTTATAAGCATTTATCAATACCAACCTGTGATCCCTATTGAACAAAGTAAAGCCAAGTTCCTTTTCTTTTATATAAATTTGTATAGACAAGCAAAACAAATTCCCACTTTGGTTATGTATACATTCAATCCAATTCTTAATTCTTTATCATGTCCCCTGGAATCATAATTGTTCATTGAATTGATCAGAGTTCTTACTAAGAATTTCAAAGTTGTTCTGATACTGTTGTCATTTTATAAATTGTTCTCCTACTTCTTCTCATTTCACTCTGTATCATTTCATACAGTCTTCCCAGGTTTCTATGAAACTCTCATAATTTTATGACTTTGTCCCTAAAGTTTATAATGGACTTTCTCAAATCTCATTCTTTTTGATCTCTAGACAGCTTTTAACACAACTGTTCAATTCTTCTTTATAAATAATTTTTTCTCCCTGGGCTTTCTAACACATCTTCTAGTTCTCCTTTAATCTAATAATTCTCTTCAGTTTTCTTTGCTTGATCATTATCTATGTCCTCCCCCCTTTTCATGATTACACCTCTAGCCTCTGTCTTGATGTCTCCAAGTGATCTCATCAGCTCCTATGGTTCAATTGTCACCTCCATATTCATAACTCACAAACGTAAATATCTAGTCATTGTGGTTTAGTGGAAAGAGTACCAGAATTGGATTCTGAGAACCTGATTTGAAATCTAGCTCTTGAATCTATTGTCTGTGAGACTCATAAGTCACTTAAAATCTCTGAGTCTCAGCACCTATGAAATGGAGCAGTTTAAAAAGATGGTTTTGAAGGTCCCTTCCAGATCTGAATTTATTATCCTATGATCTCTCTTCTGATTTCCAATCCTACACCACCACTAATACCTACTACATTTCTCTACCTGGACATTTTTCACTCAACACAGTCCAAACAGAACTCTGCCACACTTGTTACATTCCCTAGATTTCCCCATTTCTGTTGAAGAAACTATCATTCTTCCAGTTACCCAAGTTGGCAACCAAGGAATCATCCTCTACTCTTCACTCTTCTTTATCCTCTTTAAAAAACCAATTGAAAAGTCCTGTGAATGCTTACTCTACAATATTACCCATGTCTTTTTTCTTCTTTAGAAACAGCTAGATAGTGTTTTTGAGAGTACTGGGACTAGAGTCAGAAAGACCACAAACATGTACTAACTTTGTGAGCCTGGGTAAGTCATTTCTGCTGTCTCAGTTGTGTGTGTGTGAAATGAGCATTAAAAAAACACCTGCCTATCAGAATTGTAATGATCAAATGATATAATATCAAATATCAAATTAGCACAGTGAATAATACTTACTAAGTACTTAATAAATTCTTGTCCCTTCCCTTCTTTCCACTCACACAACCATCACTCAAGCCTAGTACCTCTTTACTTCTTACAGAGATTACTTCATGAACTTCCTACTTGGACTCCCACCTCTCTCCTCTTCCAAACTATCCTCTATTGAATTGCCTTATTGATATTCCTAAAGGCTAGATATGAACATGTTATTCCCCTGCTTAAGGAGCTTCACTGGTTCTTTATTGTCATTGCCTGGAATTATGATCCTTTGCAATAACTTCGAGCTTCTCACCTGTCTCTGGCCTCCTACCTGCCTTTCTGGGCTATTCACACAATGTAACCTCTTGTGAACCCATATTTCAGACAAACTAGCTATTTCTGATTTGTTTATGCATGACAACCTTTTTTCCTTCCTCTTTGCCTTTATATGGGCTCCCCCCAATCCTTAGAATGCTCCCCTTCCTCATCTCTTCTTCATAAAATCCCTAACTTCCTTTAAAGCAGTTCAGTCTGATCAACAATGGCCAACTGCAATTCTTAGAGAACTCGATAAAATATACTTCCCTGTTTCAGTTAGAGAGGTGTGGGATTTATACTGTCAAATGAAGCTTACTATCTTTACTAATTTTATTTTTGGTGTATGGCTGATATGGGAATTTGTTTTACTTTATTAAACATGTTTTTTTCTTGCTTTGCCAGTGAGAAGTAAGGGAAGGGAGGCAAAGGGAAAAAAATCAAACCTGAAAATGAAATAAATTGAATTAAAAAAATAATTCAGAGGTTATAAGACCTTTCCAGGTTCCTCCACTCATTAATGCTCTCCAAGGCACCTACCTACCTGAAGTTGATTTGTATTTACTCTGTATACATTACACACTACTGAATCCTCACCCCTCATAAGTAAAATATAATCTATAGGAGGTCAGGAATTTGTATTCCATTGCTTATAACATAGAACAAATGCTTGTAGAATTGAATTTAATACCTTTTCCAGAACTCTGTGATGGCATAATGTTTAGTACTCTAGATTACAACCCACACTCGGTCAGGAACTAACTTTGACTTTCACAGGGCACTCCTAAACAAAAGCTTCTGTCCTCCTACTCAAGATAAATGGTGGCATTTATTTTAGCTTGACAGTCACTTACAGTAAGCTTTGTCACTCTAAATTCTTGTATCTCTTTTGTGATCACCTCTAGTCTAGATAATAGAAGCAATTTTGCTAAGTGCTTACTCACTCTGTATCTGCCTGAACCTGCAGGGCTCCATCATATTCCCATCATTCACCTGATCTTCTTCTTCCTCAAATCTTAGCATCTCAAGAAATGACCCCCCCCCCCCCAACTCCAACACCTTTCAAACCTGTTTGTTGGTTTTCATCTTAAAATCTGTCTGGTGTGCTGATCTTTACTTCAGCTGTGTGGGAGGTTGAGAAAGAAAGTATACCTTCTGCCATATGTGTTTACTCATTAGGGTCTGATAATTCAGCCTCTTTGGGAAGGTGGGGGAAATTGCTCAGACCTACAAAGACAGTTAGAATTTAGAGTTTTCACTAATTTTCTGAGGCATGAAAATACAATGTTTTGGAACTGTGGCTGGACTGGGAAAGAACCTAGAAAAGGAAAAAAAAAGGAAGCACTCAGAGGAGAGAGAGTAACACTTCTCCCAGGGTCTTTCTCTCTAGGATCCCTGGGGCATGAACAAGAGATAGAAAGTGAGGCTAAAGGAGACCTAACAAAGCCCATGAAACAAGACCTGTTATGCAGTTTTAACTGTACTCAGAGATATAGTTTCTCTCTTTCCAGGCCATAGGGGAAAGAAGGAAAGAGTAGAAGGGACAGTGAAGAGGTAGAGTACTCCAGTTAATTGTATCACACATATTGGACTATTGCTATTCTCTATCCTATGACTGATGGCTATTTCTAAGAAAATTTTTTTATTCCGTTATAAATTGTCATTTATAGAACTAATTTTAGTCTTCATAAACTCTTGTGGCTGAAACAATCAAGCAATAGTATCTCCTTGTTGTCAGGAGATGAACAAAAACTTGGAATTCCAGAAATTCTTTGAAGGTGCAGATCACACTTCCCCTGTCTAAAGAAGAGCTATATTCACAATTTCACATTAACCAAGTGATTAGCACATTTCTGACTTTTCACTTCTCTCTATCCCACTTTTTAAATAGTAAGTATAGATAGTTTATTTCTAAGAAGCTATGGAAGTCTATGAAAATTTTAATTATAGACATATATGATAAAATGTGGATATGAAATAATTATTTTTTAAAAAATAGCTAGCTTTTATGTAGTACTGTAAGATTTGCATATTAACAGACATTACCTCATATTGATTCTCAATAATCCTCTGCAAGAAGTGCTATTATTATTTGCATTTTATGGATAAGGAAACAGAGTGAGAGAAGTCAAGGGGGTTTGCCAGGGTCACACAACTAGAAAGTGTTGAGGACGAGATTTGAACTCAGAGAGTCCAGCTCTCTAACTACAGTGCCTCCTCCAATGTCTAACTCAAAGCATCATTGACTGTGAATTCCATTTTTGAAAATTCCATTTAAGGTCTCAGAGATCAGAGTACCAGGAATCATAGTGCCTCCTAAACTCACTATTCACTTGCATAGGGGACATTCAATTAGCATTCTTCCTAATCCATCCTAAGGTTTCATATGTGTTTTCTTAAGTAATCTGAGATGTTAAAGGATTAAATATTCAAATCTAGAAGAGAACTTAAAGATCATTTAGTCCATTCCTCCTCATTTTACAAATGAGACAATTGAGACCTATAGTAGAGTGATTTGTCCAAGGTCTCATAGATAATAAGTGGTTAAAAAAGGAAGGATTCATACTGAGGTCCCTTGACTCTTTTCTACTGTACCACAAAGGTAAGCCATGAAATCAACTATTTCCAAACTATTTGGAAATTTACTGTGTGAGGTAGTGGGGAAACAAGGATAAAAATGGCAAGGACTTTGTCATCAAAAACTGAAAGAAAAAAAATTTGAATAAAATAACTATCAAGTTATGTAGTGATAGAAACAAAATGACTATTTCCCTTCCCTGTTCTCCATCCTGAGTTCTTCATTTTATCATATACTTTGCTATAAAAATAGGGACAAGAAGGCTAAGACCAAGGAGCTGAAGTTGCCAATTAATGCTAAAGACAGCAAGATATTTTTGTTTTATTTCACTATTTATTGAGAATGTGTTGGAAAGCCTATGAAAATTTGACAAACATCATGATAATAATCCAAGTCTAATAATTCAATTGGGGAAAAAATTATATGAGTGAAAGCTGTGTGAATAGATTTCCAAAATGTGGTGTATTAATTCTTACTCTGCAAATTTTCTGGAGTATTATGTACAGGTCTGGATATTGCATTTGAGGAAAGTGGTATGCATCCCAAAGAGAATGGTGACTAGAATAAAAGACAGAAGAATAAAATGAGGCAAAAGGTATTTAGTTTGGAGAAGAAAAGAGAGGGGGTATCTGAAGAACCATTGCTGAGTAAAAGGACTGGACACATTCTCCTGAGCCCCAGAAGATAAAAGTAAAAGAAATTGTAGAAATTTTGGTTCACTGTAGTGAAAATCTTTCTAATAATCAGAGCTTTCCAAAAGTTGAATGGCTGAGCTCAGGACAGTGTATTCTCTCTTATTGGAGATATTAACATAGAGCTGAATAAGTCCCTCTTTGATAAGTTTGTAGAATTCTTGATTAAGTATGGCTTGCAAACAGATGGCATTTCCAATACTTAGATTAGTAATTATGTGTGATATGACCAGAAAAATTTAGGAAATATTGCTAAGAATTTTATGTCTTAGGCAAGAAGATTTTAAGGGCACAGGTGGTAGGATGGGTCATGCAGTATTGAGAAGGAAATGGCAAACCACTCAAGTATTCTTGCCAGAAAGAACCCAAATAGGTTCATGAAGAGTTGGACATGATTGAAATAACTGAACAATAACATGTAGAAATGAGAGGAAGATTTAAGAGATGAGCAACTAGATAAGATAGCATTTTGATTATTTGTAGCATGACTTAAAAGATGATAATCAAGACTGTTGTCTATGAATGAAATGTTACTTTACAATGGCCAGAAAATGGATATTTACTTGAAACTTTTGGAATTAAATGAAAATGGTATTAAACTTAAATAGGAAGTAGAGAAAAAAATACTTTCCGTAAGGTCCTGTCAATATTGGTTGCCTTAGGAGTGGCAGGTAGGACAGAAGAAGAATTGATGGAAAGGAGCAGTAACTCAGAGATAATATCCAAGAAGAAGTCAAAAGAATTTCAGGAGTTTGCTAAGGCTTAGAATTAACTGGTGTTCTCAGTGAGAACTAAGGACAGAAAAAGGGGCATGTTAAAAATTATCAAGAAGGCATAGGGTTTTTGCTTGAGGATAGATATATTGATCTTAACAGATGGTAGAGAAAGGGATGAATTATTTAATTCCCATTTTGTTCCCTTTTCTTCCTCTTCTAAGGGGAGAGGTCCTTAAACTGGGAAGTATGAAAAAAAGTAATGAGCAGGAAGAGAAAAAACAAAATAATTTAGGATGTGGTTAGAAAGTATCTACTTGTCCTTTATTAATTCAATTCTCAAGGCCCAGTGGAATTATGTCTTAGAACACAAAATGTCCTGGAGGATTACCCATGGTAATCTTTTAAAAAAAAAAACCCAATCATAGTGAAATGCTGTAGGACTGTAGAAAGCAGATATGATGGGCATAGGATCAAGTCTACACAGATGGAAATAAGCTTGACTTCAATTGCTGATAAATTCCTAGAAGACTTTATTAATGGAAGTTTGTGAGCTCATAGAAAGGAAAGAAAGAATGACTAAGCACTAGAATAATTTCTTCAAGTACAGGTGGTAGCAAGTTAACCCATTTTTTTTTTGACACGGTCTCACTAGGGAAGTCAATCAAGCTCTTCATTGTCCCCAAGCAACTAAGCTTATTAATTCCAAGGAAATTTCTGTTCTGAATTGGTAGAGGAGTTTTCCTCAATGAGAGTGTTTCATCCCCAAAGAATCACAGGTTTAGACCAAAATAAATGAACAAACAAGACAGCAGACAAGAAACCAATATATTAAGGGAATAAACTAAAAATCACTAATATCTCAGAAAGCATTTAGCATGTCTTATGCTATCCTAGTGGACAAGATAAATATGAATTAAATAACAGCTTAGTTTGGTGTATTCCAAGATGTTTACATAACTAGATTTAAAGGGTAGACACTAATGTTTTAGTGATGACTTTGTTGGCAGGGGAACTCTAGTGGACTGTCTGTTGGACTGGTGCTGTTCAGTATTTTTATCAAAGACTTTGATGAAGGCATAGATGACACATTTGTAAAAATTGGTTATTGACACATGATAGTTAGCATATAAAAGAATAGTGTTAGGTAATTAAAAAGATATAAACTGAATAAGATGAATTTTAATTAAGAGAAATGTAAAATCTACTTCATAAGTAGTCATTAATTCATACAGATTAGAGAAATGTCACTAGATAGTCCTTATGAAAGCTATGGAGGAACTTTAGTGGAATATGAACTCAATGAGAGCTGATAGTCCAACCCGGTGGCCAAAAGAACACATGCTATTTTAGATTGCATTCAGGGGCATCCATATCAAGGGAGATAATTCTTCTCCTATTCTGCTTTGTTCAGGCAATATTTGATATACTGCGTTCAATTCTAAACATCACGTTTTGAGATAGACCAGCTACTGAATATTCAAAAGAAGGTGAGAAGGCTAGAGAACATTCACTACCTAGGATATTTTGACCACCAAAACATAACTTAGGGAGTGTATGATAATTGTCTTATGGGTTCTCATATTTTAAAAAAGAAATAGACTTAGTCTTGATTGGCCTACAAAAGACCAACTAGTTGCCATTATCGGAAGAGATAGAGATTTAGGCTTAACACCTTTAAGAAACTTCCCAAGAAGTAAAACTATTCCAAGGCCGAATGGCTTACTTCAATGGGTTCCCTCTACTCATTGTATAAGCTCACTAAGTAGAGCACTGAAACTGGTTTTATTTAATCTGCACAAAACTTCCAGTTTCTTGACTGGTTTCCTTTGATGTTGTTGTTGAGTTGTAGAAGATTAGACTGCTAATTATGGCTTCAATAATTTATACATTGTTGCTTGTCTCTTGGGAAGCACTTCATCAAGCACTAAAAAAATTGAATAGTGTGGAAATTCCTTGAGAATATGTGGTTATTGGCAGAGTATATTTTTAATTTTTATATAGACTTTCTGAATACTTCAGAGAGGCACTCAGCTATTCAGATTAGTGGGATGATAAATAAATGGATTCTTAAGTGTAACAATGGGAAGGAAAAGGCCTTGTGCTGTAGAAAACTTCATCCTCCCCCAGTTCAATAAACTCAGGGGGGAAAAACTAGAGTGTTTATAGAGTACACAGGGGTCTACCTCTCTCCATGACACAATTGTATTCCTTCCAGTTCCTTCTTCTTCACCATCACTACTCACTAACATCTGTTTCCTCTTTTCCTGAATCTCTCTCTCTCATAATGCAATTAACCACTGAATTTAAGAAGCCCCTTCTGAAAGCTAACTTTTACTATTTATGCATTGTTATAATTCATCAAGTCTAGGGAGAAATACACCAACCATAGAATGGTACTAAATGAAACTAGTTGAAGTCAAAGAATTATATAACTTATGAATAATTAAAAAAACAGAGAGTGACTTATCCAGGATTTTCACAATACTTTTTTTGAACCTTCAAATCTTGACAATCTCCTGATGAAGAAGCTCTAGAGGCTCTTTATGGTCCCTGGCTTACAAACTCTTCCCAATTTTGCTCCACTCTATTCTTACAGGGTTATTTCCTTGTAGTCACTGTATATTCTAGCCAAATTGACCTATTTGCTATTTCTCTATGGTTTACCTCTGTGACCTTATGGGATATGTATATAAAACCAAGAATTTTTTTTCCTAATGTCCTTCAAGGATCAATTTAAGTACATACTTATTTTGTATATGTTTTATATATATATATATATATATATATATATGTATATATATATATGTGTGTGTGTATGTGTGTTTGTGCATGCAAATGTATATATTTATAGACTCTCATAATGCATATATACATGTCCACACAACACATGTGTAATATATGTCTGTGAGAATGAGCACATATATATATATATATAACATACATACATGTTTGTGTATAGATTGTGCATATGCATAAATATTCATGGGCATTCAGATACATGGATACATACATATATTCAAGATGCAGACAAGTAGTGGATCAAGAAAAGCCTCCTAGTCAGAGGTTTCTAAATTGAGCCTTTAGGGAGACTAGGGACTTCAAAATTGAAAGTTAAGAAGAGAAAATATTCCAATTAAGGGGGTATATTCTGTAGTCCTATGTAAGGTCACAAAGGTAGGATGTAGAATATTAACATATGTCCTTGTATATAAACATTATATCTATTAATCAATCTATTTTTTACTATCTAGGACTTCCATGAATTTGACCTTGAAAAATAATAGATTAAATATATGTTAACATTCAGAGGGGAAAAACAATCACCAGAGTTTTGCCTCAAGAAAGAACAAAATAGAATTAGGTTAACATATAAATTCATTAATATTATTTAAAATTTGCTGATTATATAGACGTGTGTGTGTGTGTGTGTGTGTGTGTGTGTGTGTGTGTGTGTGTGTGGTGGTGGTGGGGAGATAGCTAGCTAAAGAACCAGACCCTCAAAATAGACTCTTGGAACTTTGTTCTTCTGATGATGTTTGTCCTGCATTCTCAAAGACCATGATGCCATGACAAGCATATGAATTGGACTAGAATAAGAGAGAACTGTTCTAAGTCAACAGCCTGACTCCACTATCAGAGTGCAGGATCTGAAAAGCTACTTCTGCCTCATCCATCAAGGAAGGATGTGGCACTCAACTTAGGGTAGAGCTGGATATCAGACACACCTCCTGGGAGGTATGTCCAAGAAGGATTGTTCCTTTCAAATCAGAGATGTGTGCTTTATCAATTTTGCTAAGAACTTCACAAAGCAATGTACACCTTCCCCCTCCTGGATTGTGGGCATACCCAGGGACTCTTGGTACAGTGGAATTTGTTACTAGGGGGAGAATATATTCACACAGATGTATGCCATATAATATATTTAGTAGTATACATAGTATAATGAAGTTTTATATATGAAATAGATATAATTTGCATTCAATGATTTATATTTATCTACATCCTTATGCCAAAACAATTCCTTAAACACTTTTTCTTTGTGTCTCAATGCCCAACACAATGCCTAAAAGAGTCTTTTAAAGGAGATATTTTCTTTCTTCCTTCTTTTCCCTCTATCTACATAGGGCATCATAACCTTACCTGCAGGTGCTCTGCCCAAAGGAATGTAAAATATGACTGCTGAAACCTACAAAAGATATGTTGGGGTTTTCAGACTAGAGTTCTTTTTTAAGAGTCACAGCTTAAACCAAACCAATATGGCCCTCTGTTTGCCCAAAAACAGTTCCCCAGATAAGCCACACTTGGTCTTTGTTTGGGACTTGACTGGTTCAGAGTAATGAAAATATTAACTGTTTCTGTTTTGACCAGAATTTCTTCCCCCTTCCTCCTGTCTATCTTCCCTCCCAGATTGAGTTTTTCTTTTTTGACTAAGTAAGAGGTCATTCTCTGCCTCATTTCTTACCCAACCTTAATCATTGAATAGGCATTTTCTCAGTCAAATTGAGACCCATTAAAGAACTTGGTTTAAAGGGTCAAAGTCTCCTACTGCATGCAGAGCTATCTCCAGATGTCCTGCTCTATAACTTGCCACTGGACCCAGATGACTCTGGAGGAGAAAGTGACACTGTGACTTTGCACAGACTTCCCTCACTTAAAACCAGTTCATGTTCATGTTCATGGCATGACCTCTCCAATGTTATAATCTTCTTCAAGGGAGGCTAGATGGTGCAGTGGATAGAGCACTGGCCCTGGAGTCAGGAGTACCTGAGTTCAAATCCGGCCTCAGACACTTAATAATTACCTAGCTGTGTGGCCTAGGGCAAGCCACTTAACCCCATAGCCTTGCAAAAACCTAAAACAAAAAAAAATCTTCAAGAACAAAGGGCAAACAATAACAGCAACAGCAACAATATAATCTCTATACAATAACATATTTATCTATGTCCTCCTGCCAAAATAAGTTACTTAAGTTCTTTTTCTTTGTATCCTCATACCCAGTACAATTCCCGACATTATAATCTTTTAATAGGATTTTTTTATAAATCAATTTGAATGACTCTATTATGATCCAGTCAATGGAAGATAAATCGCTGAAGAAATTCAGATGAGATCAGTCCTAAATTTTAGGAGTTATGTTGTAGGGCAGGTAGGAAACTTAGGACACAAATGATGATGGAGTTTAGGATTCAAGAGATGTTGACAGATTCAGACTCAATGACTCAGAGATACGAGAGACATATAGGTTTATTATGCTTCTCCAAGAGGGCTGGATTCTAGGCAGAAATTAGCACCTTGGGGAAGAATAGGTAGAAACTCTTAAAGGAAACCAGTTGGCAGTGAACTGTGAAGGATTGGGGAGGGACTAATTCCATGCCATCTGTAGAAGTATGTTTTAGAGAATCACATCTGACATAGTCAAAGGCAGTTAGTTCTTTTTTTTGTGCAATATTCTGTTATCTCAACATTATTTATGCATTTCAGTCTCCTTTCTAGAACTGGTGTCCCTGGTCCCTGTCTGGGGCAAGATAGCCTTGACATAATGTTTGTAAATATTTGCAAGTTACTAAGTACATAATACCTTGTGAAAATTCCTGACCAAATACAAAATATATGTGAGAAAGTTGCCATCAATCAAAGAATGGTACCAAGAGGCAAAAAAATAGCAAGTTTTTTCAGAGTTGTTACAAAAACAGGACATTTCTTTAAATTATACAAGATGGGCTTTTTGTAGGTAGAAAGCACAGAAAGGCACTGGCTATTTGATGCCTGCCTAGCATTTCCTCTTCAACACTGACAGCTAACTGAAAGAATTATTAAGTGCACTCTACTTTTTTCTACCATATGCACCTTTCTTCCTTTGTTTCTTCTGACCATTGGGAAGCATTTTAGAGGGCAATATTTTGAACTGACTTGCAAACTTGACTGATCGGCACAGAATAGACTAAGTATCTTAAAGACCAATGACAGTCCTTGAAACATGGGGAACAGGGAGGATCATATTTACTATGATCCCTATTTGGAAAAAAAAATTCTGAGCAGTATCCTTTTATGTTATCTTTGGTAGGAAATGGCATTTTGAATTTTGCCACAGTCCACAAAAAATCCAGAAGTTAAAAATAATTTAAAAGTGTTAATATCTTATCCTTGTGGCAATTTTGCTTTGTATTTTGTTAAGAGTTCAATCAAGCTCACCTTTTCAATGACTTTAGTAACCTTTAGTGAAGCAAGCTGCATTACCAGGATACCAATGCTTATTAAATCATGATGTTTTCTATGCATTCTTTTTCTCTGTATTTGTGACTGAGGGAAAAGTTAGACATACAGAAGGATGAAAGAGATAGAAAAGGAACAATGAGCAGGAAGTCTTCTGCTCAAAATGATAAGCTATTCTGAAACCTCAGGGTCTTTACAGAACACACAAGTACAAATATTAACAAAAGAGATAATACATGCAAATAAAGCAAGTTTTCAACATATTACAAAGCAGAGCTAACTATGGTGATGCCCAGCTCATTTAGATTAATTTTGGGCACCATTAAATTACACTTAGAATATTCAACATGGTTTTGAGAATGAGAAGAAAATGCTATAAATTGAAATATTGGAAGTCCTCCCCTTTCCCAAAACTGGGATGGAAAGAGAGAAACTGCCCTGATGGTCTTAGTACCCCCAAATTTAAAGGGAGGTAGTTTTAACACATGGAATGATTGGCAGAGACAATAAAATTTGAAAATGAATTTTAAAATCACTCCTTGAGCATTAGAATCAACTGAACTCTGAACTGACTTAGAAAGAACTGGTTAAAATAGCAGACTATCAGACAGCAGAATTTGCTGATACAACTCATTTTGTGAGGTTTATCTAGAAACAAAACACCCATCCTACACAACTGAATTTGTCTTAATTACTTAATATTTTTTATATGATGAATTATAAAATTGACTCAGTGATTCTCTTCATGCTCTTTGTCCTGGGTATATTCCTTGGGCCATGTACAAAAATTGGTAATTATGAAACTGTCTCTTCCTTTTGAGTTAGAAAACACTGAATTTTAATCCTGCCTTAAACTATTAGCTTCATGACTTTAGGCAATTCCCTTCCTTTCTCTGGTCCTCAATTTCCTCATGAGTAAAATGAGTGTGTTCAGCTTTACATCTTCTAAGGTTCCTTTCAACTTGAAATCCATGTTGCCAAAATAGAAGAGAAAAGCCAGAAGGTGATCTGTTCACAGAAGATAATAAGGTTACCTTGATCATCTTTCTGACTACTTGATGACAGAAAATAAGGCCATTTTATCCCCCTCCAGTTTGAATCTTGGACTCTAAACTGATAGATACTTGGATTTTCACCTCCCTTTCTCCAGGACCTGACTACATATCACATCCCAAACATTTTTACACCATACTCCAACCTTTTTATATATTGTCTTCCCCCAATTAGAGTTTAAACTCATTGAGGGCAGGGACTTCCTTGCTTGTTTGTATTTATAACCTCAGCACTTAGCATAACACTTGAGATATAGTAAAATATTTCACCATTTTTTAATCATTTGTCATTCGAGATAATTTTCTTTCATCAGAGAGACCAATTCCATTAAAGCTGCAAGAAATTCCATAAACATCCAGAGTTTCTTCTAAAAGTATGGTCTAGCTAGACAACCTGGAATACTACTTTTAGCCCCTAAAATGTGACTAAGTTGTAGGGTCATAGGTCTAGAGCTTAAATAGCCTCCAAGACCACCTAAGTAAACTGAAGCCTAAGCAAGTTATGAGTTGTCCAAAATCATACAGGTAGTACCCAGGTCTTCTGATTCCAAAACAAGAACTAACTCTAATGCATCATAAAATATTGGGACAGGTGATGCAATGAATGGAGTACTGGCCTTGGACTCAAGAGAACTCAGCCATTTCACTAACTGATATGAACCTGAGCAAGTCATTTAATCTTATTTGTCTCACTTTCCTCATCTGTAAAATGAGCTGGAGAACAAAAAGGCAAACCACTCCAGTAGTTTTGCCAAGGAAATCCCCAAAGGGCTCACAAAGAATCAGAACAGACTGAAAAAATGACTTAATATCACCATGAAAAATCAAATCTTAACCCACAAAACTATCCAAGATAATAAATTACTTTTTCTATGACCCAGAGTCCTGTTTTTATTTGATATAAGAAATCTACCTCCCTTTAAACTACTTACAACTCTTAGCTATTTTGACTTTTGTCAACCAAATATGAATACTTTAAAAAAATTTTTTGGCATATATTTTTATATCACATTCAAAGAAGATATAACACTCCCCTCATCCCACTTTCAGTAAATCTTCCCCATTAACATCAAAAAGGTAATTAAACAATACAGCAATTCCATTACTCTATCTTTCTTTAGCACATTACACATCCACCCAAAGTCTTCAATGATAGGGCAATACTTTGTTGTTTCTGTTCCTGGGAAAAGATTGGTCACCGCAACTACACAGAATTCAAATCTATTATTTTGTCCTTTTCATTTATATTATTGTATTTTTTTCCTATTTTTACTTCCTTCGTTTGGCACTGATTCATAAAAGTCTTCCCCAGTTTCTCTGACTTCCTCATATTTTTGTTTCTTATGGTACAATAATATTTCCTTGCAAACATGTCGTATTTTCTTTCAAAACCCCCCAGGCAAGGAATGAATGCTTCATTTCCAATATTTTGCTTTTATAGAAGTCCTATTTTAGTGTTTGTGGGGACTTACTGCCTAACTCCTTGGAGTTCATATTCAAGTAAAATTTCTGGGTTAAAGAACACCAAATAGTTATTTAACTCAACTATTGCTCTGTTGCACTTTAATTGTCATTCATTACAATTCAGCATTATTGTCCATCCCAGTCTGCCAAGTACAATGAAAATCCTTGTAGTATTAAGTGTCATTAGCTTAGTTCTCTTGTTTGATTCCCAAGAGAATGGGATAGTAGGAGAATTGGAAATACCAAGTGAAATATACTTTCTACCTATCCTTAAGAAAGTGGTAGATTGTATATATTTATAGAAATCACTAATGTATTGATTTGTGTTGCTTGAGCATACTTTAAAAAAAGAAGGGTATCCTTTATTGGCAGAGGGGATGATAGAAGCTGGAATTTGGAAAACTCTAATAATCACAACAAACCAGTTGACAAAAGGGATTGTGTGTGTCCAAAAACAAGAAGGGGAAGTCTGAGAAATTTAGATTCCCAAGCAGAGGAATGGTCCCAGGTTGTTTTAATACATCAACACCAGTGGCCAACTTAAAGAATGACCTATCTTGCCAGAAATTATGGCCCCACCATTTGTTGTTTTTCAGTAATTTTTTACTTTTCATGACCCTTTTGGGGGTTTACTTGGCAAAAATACTGGACTAGTTTACCATTTCCTTCTCCAGATCATTTTTATAGATGAAGAAAATGAGACAAAAAGGGTTAAAGTGACTTATCCAGGGTCATACAGCCAGTGACAGAGTATAAATTTTTGATTGCTTCTTTCCCTCTAATAACAATTATAAATCATAATATAGAGTTGTCAGCTCTATATGTGAAAATGTCAACTTCCTCCACAGAAAACAAGAAGTTTGCCTGGTTATCTTTCTAGTAATAACTATAAATCCCACCATTGTATCCACAGTCCCAGGATGGCATAGACACCCTGCAAGGAGAGAGAGAGAGATTTCCCATCCTATATGGATGTTTGTAACATCTGCTAAGGCAGGGATATCCTGAGTCAAGAGGAGGTATTCTTCCACTTAATGGAATTCTTGATGGTCTGCTATGAAGCAAACATCCTGAATCAGAGAAGGAAATTACAATATATACTGTAACATCATTATGAAAGATTATATAATTTCATTGACTGCTGCCAATAATTTTACAATCTTTTTTTTACTTCCTATAGATATGAGTCCTAAAATTTCATGTATATGCACAAAACTGCAGACTTAGAGAACCAATAAGCATGTGTGTTAACCTAAATCTGTTTTTTCTTAAGATCAAACTCTGGAAGCTAATAATATCGTTTACTTCTTTATTAAGGCCAAATTCATGGAGGTTGTCACTAGTAGGTGCCTGAGATCAAATTTTAACTCCAGAAGAGGAATTCCTGTCTATGGTTCTAGCATTTTATCTACTGCTCTACGTAGTTTCCCTATGGACTCTCTGGGATGGGGTAAATTTATTCTTTTTATTTGTTCCTTATTTATCTGTAATTTTATAATGGATTTTGTTTCCACATAAAGATAAGCTAATTTTCATTGCATTCTGAATGAGTAGACCACTACAATAGGGGATCATAAATAAAACTACAGACTAAATAACCTTGCTTAGCCTAGAGCCCATGTTGAAAAGGTCTCTTTCTTCCCCTCCCCTCCCCCTCTTTCCTTCTCCCAAGAGGGTCTTTGAAGCACTGGGAAGAGGAAAAAAGTAAAAGGAAAAAACATCAATAAGGCATTTAAAAAGAAAAAAGGAAACATCATCTATGACACCCATTTTTCCTCCACATTGCTCTCTTCATAACCTTGGAATTTTAAAAAAGTCGAATCCTTTCAGTATATAATTTTACACCTCCAAATCCTATCACCCCATTCGGGGACATATTGTGTCTGGCCCAAAGGTCAGTTTTGATCAATAGAAGATTTTCCTGCACTCAAATCCCAGGTGCCTTTTATTAAAACTTAGTTACAGTGTTCAAGCAGAAATTTTCACTTACAGTGTATTGATTCCTTATAATAACAGCACACAGGTGAGATGGCCTATAAATCCACCTCTATGTCAAGTCACCTGGAAACCAGGTGGCAAATTTCCTTCCACCACAGGATCTGGAAGCTGCTGTATCTAGAGTTTTGTCTAATTCTAAAATAGTTGTTATTTCAATTACTTTGAGACAGTTATATAACAACAAAGATCGTACAATTCCCTTTAAAGATACATGTAAAGTTACAATTCAACAGTAATTTCCATCCTAGAGGGCATATGTAGGAATAGTTCCCCCCACCCCAGTATTTTTAGTCTCTTCAATCCTTGTTTCTTATTGTACCTTAATGTCTTATAGTCCATATTTTGACTGCTTTAATGAAAAACATTTCAAAATCATAATTTAATGAGATGGGTTAAGATATTATTTAGAATTAGTATGCTGAAGAATTTTGGAAAACTCTAATAATCACAACATAATTAACTATAAATCTAATTATCAAATAAATGTTATTAAACTATAGAAATATTAAAATTGGAGAGAAAGATAAAATAATACAATTTTGTTTGTTGAGCTCAGCCTGAAAGAAAAAAGATTAGGTAACTGTTGCCAGTTCAGGAGGGACTTATTAAATTTCCTCCAAATTCATAACCCTGGAGTCATTCTTGACTTTTCCACCTTCTGATAGACCCTTCACATTCAATCAGTTTTCAAATCTCCTCACTTCTATTTTCACAATATCTATTTCCTTTCCTATCCTCATTACTCTCTCTTGCTCTCTCTCTCTCGTCTCTCTCCCCCCCACACTCTCTCTCACCTTTTCTCTTTCCATTCTCACAGTCTTCATGTCCTCATCTAGACTATTGAAAAATCCACTTAAGTGCATTTCTTTCTTCTACTCTTTTTTAGTCCAAGTTCCACACCACTGCCAAACTGATATTCTTAAGTCATAAATCTGACCATGTCACATTTATGCTCAAAAATCTTGTGTCTTCCTTTTTCCTCTAAGATAAAAGGCAAATTCCATAATCCTCTACAGTATGACTCCTACTTACCTTTCCAATTTTATTTAATTTTATTACTCATTCTGTCCTCTATTGCACACTAAATATGGACACTCCATTTCCTGCCTGAGAAATTTTACACAAGTCTAAAATACCTTCAGTTCCTCATCTCTACTTCATAGAAACCCTAGCTTCCCTTGTAGGACAATTCAGTACTCCGTGCACTGGGTCTTTCCTGTCCTTCTTAGTTGTCAGAACTTTTGAAATTGTGTTTGTTGTGCATAAACTTTAAATTTCCTAATCTGTGCACATGTTTTTATTCATCAGGGAACATAAAAGTTCCTTGAAGGAAGGATTTTTCGTTATTTGTCTTGGCATCTGCAATTTCTAGTAGAGAGATTGCTTCATTGTTAAGTTATCTACTGAAAGTTGAATTGAATAGTACACAGAAAAGAGGACTGATTCTTATTATCCTACTATGAATTCACCTGAGTGAAGTACTCAATTGTTCTTTCAGGTAATTTGACAATGGTTGCATGTTCTTGGATGCAAGTGGTTTCCAAGGTCAATCAAAGATTATTAAGCAGTATTTCAGAAATCTATCTGGGATTTTCAGAAGCAAAGGCTAGGCTCTGTAAATCAAGATAATTATCTTAAACACTAGGTTTGGGGAGAGGAGAGGAGAGGGGAGAGGAGGAGAGGGGAGGGGAGGAGAGGGGAGGGGAGAGGAGGGGAGGGGAGAGGAGGGGAGGGGAGGGGATGGAAATAGGGAGTGGGGTTGGCTTGCTGAGAGTACTATGACTCCAGTAGTCATGGCAAGGGAGAAGTCATTGATGTTTAAGCCATATGATACTAAAAGGCATGAGACTTGTATATTCTTTTTGTTTGTTTTTTTTTGCAGGGTTATGTGACTTATCTAAGGTCACATAGGTAATTATTAAATGTCTGAGGTTGTATTTGAACTCAGATCCTCTTGACTCCAGGGCCAGTGCTCTATCTATTGCATCACTTAGCTGCCCTCAAGACCTCTCTATTCTTAACAATATTCAGCAGTCTAAGACTAGGCCACACTTAATAGTTTTGGTTTTGTGGAGTTTCTTCCACATTATCTTCAGACTAAATTTTGGTATTTTGCTTTAAACTCAAACATATGTCAAAATAAAAATGATGATAATGATAATGAAAATAATAATAATAATAATAACTGTTATGAGATTGAACTATAACCAGAGAACAGGGCTTTGTGCTCTCTTTGTATATATAAGATGTCAAGAGGCTATCAAGAAAGCTTTGGATGCCCTTTGGCAAAGTTATGGGGGGGGAAACCTGAGCTAGCATCTCCTGGGATCCTTTCAATGTGATCTGCATTATAGAAAAGAATAGCCACAGTATTGATAAAATCAAAGTTCTCTGTGAGTGAAAAGCTAGCCATTTCCTCTGTTTCTGTCTCAATATTACTCTTCTTTTCTCTTCAATATTATCCTTGACTATTCAATTGAACTAGGTTCAAAGGGATAAAAATTTAAAGAGTATGGGGGAAGAAACACATGAAACCCTCGAAGAGGCAACCAGGGTGATTTATCCAATGCCTAGTCTTTTAAGGGCATATTCTTTTTGTCATTCCTAGGATGATCAGAGTTCAAAATTCACTTGGTAAGTATTCAGTGCAATGAAACCATTAACAATGGAGCTCAATTTAAATATGGACATCTCTAAACACTTTAGAACACTTCTAAAAGGGTCCTTTGTCAATTTTAAAATAAAGGAGTCTTAACAGCTCTGCCCAACCCTAAGTCCAGGGGCTGCATGCAGCCCTCAAAGCACTTCCATGTGACACTATTACATATTATTATTACACTCTTTGGTAATATGGGTTATACTATTAAATTTTATTTGTGGCCTATGACAAGTGTTTGTTGAGCAATTCAGACCAGATAGTGCATATGGGATTTTTGGGGTCACCAATTAAAGATAGAATTTGGAGGTCACTGAAATGTAAAGAAATTTGCATGCTCTCTCTAGGATATTAAAACTGCTCAGGCTTTTATTATGAAATATAGCAAAGGAAACATGTTAAAGAAACTTCCTCTGGAAGTGTCAACAAGCACTTAAGACAGAATGAATAACAAAAGGCTAGACATGGTTACTTGGGAGATACTGAGACAGCAGGAGGCAGGTAAAAGAAAGTCAGATCAGCCAGAGAGAGAGAGAGAGAGAGAGAGAGAGAGAGAGAGAGAGAGAGAGGAGGTTCAACTCAGGTTTTATAGTCTTGTCCCTAACCTGGGCACTGAGGGTAAAAGGGGAATTTCTACCCCTCCCTTATGTGGGGTAGAGGATTGAAGAATGGGGGTTGGAAATGAAATATAATATACCAGATCTAACACTCATTCACTAGTAGTTTTACAATGCACTTGACTGTAATTTGATCTTTCCATCATGTTTATCAGCAGCATTACTGTGAATTACCAAATTATACTAGGCTGATCCTGCCCCATTCAGAGCAGAGAGAGCTCAGCCATTATCACTGCGTCCTTGACAGACTGGGTATTTTACCCTTTGACAAATTCTTTCATATGAAGTACTGTTTTCTATTCTATTGGTGTTGCTTTCGATATCTTGAGATCCTGGTTCTCCTGCATTTGCAGTGACCTCCTCATTGACCTGCTCTGTACTGACCCCTTGTTTTGTCTTCTTTTAATGAAACATTAAGAGTCAAGAGCAAAGACCTTTCCTCATGCTTAACACGATTCCCTTATTTTAACATTAGCATTAAAAGATTACAGATTTTATTTTCTGCTACATTCAATAATTCTTCACATCATAGAAGAACTAAAATGTTGTACACCCATGCAAGAGTCCCCTGCTTTACTGTGGTTTTGTTGTTGTTGCTGAGTCATTTTTGTAAACTTTTTGTAAACCTTTTGTGTTTTTTTTTTTTTTTTGACAAAAATACTGGAGTGGTTTGTCATTACTTTTCCCAGGGATGACAAAGGTAGTAAGAGTCTGAGGCTACATTTTAATTAAGGAAAATTAGACTTCCTGACTCCAGAACCTGATCTATCCAATGTGCTATCTAGCTGTTCTGTGAGGGTTTTTTTTAAGGAGAGAATTTACACCTAAGATTAGTAGATCTTCTGTAGAGTTTCTCCTTTAGGTGGCAGGACCATTGGGTGTTCTAAGAAAAAGTCTTTATTCTTTCTCTTTATTCATTCAAGTATTTTTTTAGGGGGAAGGGTAGCATTATATTCACATTTATAAGCATTCCGCGTCACAGATATTTTTGTTTTGGGTACATTGAGTTATTTCGCTCATTATCTATTCTTTAAGTGAAGACTGATGGTTATAATCGGAAAAGACCTAATGGCTGCCTAGAAGGTGAAAATACATCTTGGTTTATTCTGTTTCCACAAGTTAAGATAGTTGCATAGTGAAATAAATTATATTCTCAGAAACTTTAATAAATATATTTAAAAACCTTCTTTTCTGAAAAAATATACATTTTTTTCCTTTTTAAATTAAATTTTATTATAAACGTGTACAGTCACAAAAAAATACAGGATCATATCCCTGATGAACAGAGAGAAATGCATATGGAACTATGAATCTCAACCATGTACAGCTTGTTTTTTTAAGTGGAAAATAAATTTAACATTGTGATTCCAATATTTTCCTGCTTTTCTGTTTTTCTTTCTGAATTTCTTTTTGCTCTCTTCTATTTAATTAATAAGTTTCAGGAACATTTGTTTTAAAAATTGTGTTTTTTGTATTGCTATTTTTATTTTCCCTTCCCCTATTCATCCACTAAAAACCAAGAGAAAACAAATCAGCCAAGTATGTATAAACAAGCAAAAACTCACTCCTTGGTCATACTGGAAAATGTATGTCTCATTTTGTACCTTTAGTTCATCACCTCCCTGTCTGAAAGCAAGTGGCATGCTTTTCTGGATTAAAGCTTATTTATGTATTGTTCAGACTTCTTAAGACTTTCAAAGTTATTTTGCTTTACAATGTAGTTGTTATTGTATAAATTGTTTTCAAACACATCCCTTTTCAAATATAATGGGGAGTCAAGGAAAGAGTAGAAAGGGTGAATAAGATATAAAGGGAGAATGAAGTGTGTTAGTGGAAATAAGCATAAAAAATAATAGAAATGCAATTATCCAGTGTTAGAAGTGTATGTAAATTTACTTTTAATAAAGAAGAGGCTACATGATATTTCTGACATTTCAGTAATCTATGCAGTGTAATTTTTGCAGAACAAGAATCATAGAGGCACAGAGTGCATAATAACTCACTGGTCCAGTCACAGAATAGCTGTTGAAGAAATGTCAGAGGGTAACTTCCCATCTCAGTTTGTGTGAGAAATACTACAGCTGCCAGAGTTCATAAATAAAGCTGCCAACACCATTCGTCAGAACATAGATGATAATGCATAGGAAAGTGAAATACCTAAAAACCATTTATGTTAAAAAATTAAAGATGAGCACCATCAAAAGGGAGGAGCAGCATGGCCAAGGAGATAGAGGGCAGACCTTGGAATCAGATAAACATGGCATTAGCTCTTATTTCTGACACATACAAGCTGTGTAGTCATGTGCAAATCAACTAACTTCTCAGGGAATTCTCTTATTCTTTAAATTGCCTAGGAATTTCAGAGCTGCTTCAGTGGGAGAAGTTTATGATAGAAGTTGCCTATAGTTGAAATCATAGATCAGAAAAACAGAATAAATGATAGGGAAAGAAGAAAAATAATATTCAAAGAAACTGGATCCTGAAACTAGTAAGCTACTCAATTCCCTCAAAGTAAATGATACTTGTATAAGACAAATCCTAACTTTATGTGTGTGTTAAAATTTTCAAGATGATCTATGTTTTATTTTTATGCTAGCATTTGAGATTTTTTTGATTAAGTAGTTTTTATTATAAATTTTTCAAACTCAACAAAAAAACAAAAGAAAATCTCCCAAGCCCCTAATATGACTAAATAACTATATTTACAATGAATATATATTTTATCACACTAGTAACACTAACTTGGTACATTCTGTTTCATTCTGATCTTTGTCCCTTTTATCTTCATGTGCTAGATTCTTCTTCAAATAATAAATCAACAAAATACTTGTTAAGTGATTATTAGGAAGTAGGCACTAGGTTAATCCCTGGGAATATAGAGTACATTGATTTGTACTTATGGACATTTCTCCATTAAAGATGCTAAAATAATTCATGTCTTTACAGTTTGTGCTTTCTCTTTTGTAATTTATTTCTTTTACGACTCTTGATTATTTATCCATTTGGGGCAACCTGATGAAAAAACACTGGGTTTGAAACTTGGTTTTTTTTACTACCTATGTAGCTTTGGACAGGCTTTACATCTCTGGGATTCAGCTTCCTCATTTCAAAATGAGGAAAGAGACTCTAAAATTGTTTGCAGCTCTAAAACAATGATCCACTTGCTTGTCTATTTTTTCCTATTGGATGGAAATAAATAAAAATATTTATTATTATTATATGTTGATTCCATAGATAATAAGCATATGTAAACATCTATACATAAACATGGGTATATAGATATAAGGGGCAGATAAGTGGCCCAGTGGATAGAGTACTGACCTTGAAGTCAGGAGAACAAGAGTTTGAATCCAGTTCAGACACTTGCCACTTCCTAGCTGCTGTGACCTTGGGTAAGTCACATCACCTAGATTGCCTTGCATCCAGAGCCATCTCTAGTCATCCTGATTCATATCAGACCACTAGACCCAGCTGGCTCTGGTGGAGATGGTGAAGGTGGTGACTTAGTGCAGCATCCCCTTACTCAAATCCAATTCATGGATTGTTATGGCCTCACTTCCCTGATACTGTGGTCTTTTTAAAAAATGAAGGACAAATATTATTATTGTACTGACATACACAAAGATGTGTGTGTGTGTGTGTGTGTGTGTGTGTGTGTGTGTGTGTGAGTGTGTGTGATATTCAAGAAGGATTATTCCAATTGTCCACCAAGTGACAATCAGAGTTTGTAACAGAATGGTGATGTGAAGCTTGAAAGAAAAAATAAAGGAAACAAAAGGCAAAGGTGGAATCCAGATCAAGAGGATTTGCTAACCAACTGGATAGGAAAAGAGAGTTGAGGGAAAAGTCAAAGACAAACTTAGATTTTGGACCCAGAAGAAATAGCATTTGTTAAGACCATAGACAGAAATTATGAAGTTAGAAAGTAGAATAGGGGAGAGGACCATAGAATCTCAGTACATCACAATGAAAAGTTCTCTTAAAGTTCATCTAATCCAACAGATATAGGAACTCTTACTCAACATTCCCAACAAGTTGTCACCTGGGCTGAGGTATTATTATTATTATTATTATTATTATTATTATTATTATTATTATTATTATTATTATTATATAGCAACAGAATTTACTTCTAATATTTGAAAAGCACTTAAATTTTTGATATTGGGGATTTTTGATCCTCATGTAGGTACTATTACCTCCATTTTTACAAATGATAAAACTGAGGAAGACAGACTAAGGAACTCCCCCAAGATCACACAATTGGATGTGTTAAACTGGATTTAACCCAGGTTTTCCTGACTCCAGGACCACTCTTAAGCTTCACAATCATTAGGAATGCTTTCAGGGTTCCTTCTGGTGTTATCTTTTGTCTCCATGTGAGTTGGCAGGAGGAGAAAGTGGCCATAAGGTTTGTCAAGTCTTTGGAAGGTCTCTGTCTGAATAAGTGAGCCAGGAGGACAGAAACCTTTTTATTGCTCAGGTCAGGCAAGCCTACAAATAACCTCTTTCATACCACTCTTCAGGGAGTTTTGAAATACAATGACACCAAACCAAGGAATAAATGAACGTGTGAAATCATAGAGGAGTTTGTCTCATTTTGGTCAAATTTTCAGTTTTCCTAAGTCTTTGAAAATATCTAAGGATGGAACATTGAGCATCAGAATAAATAAGAACTGCTGATTAAGAGCTTAAAAATGAAATGAATTTTCCCATTATGAAAATTGCCTTCAACTTCAGGGGGTTGGTGGGATCTCTTTTTCATTTTTGTCCTTTGTTCCTTCTCTGAAAATTTGAATTTTCTGTACTTGCTTTACACCCTAGAAGGCAATCAATAAACAGCAGATATCATAATTATCTCTGTTTTTACTGAATAATGTTTCTTTTTGATCTTTAGTTATGAGTCTTCCAAAAACTAAGAGTGATTGAATTCCACAAAGTTCAGTTGTTTGAAGGTCTTATATAATAAAACTTTAAAATATTAAAACATAAATTCAATAAACACATTTAACTAGTAATCTACACTTTAGGAAATAAAATTACTATTTGCCTGTGTATTTGCAGTGTGTGTGTGTGTGTGTGTGTGTGTGTGTAGACCATGTAAACTCTGAAAATCCCTCTCACAATTCCCACTTCCACTGATAAAGAGTAAGTTACCCAGAATTTTGTTGGCTACATTTTCCCTCTCAGGATTCTAGGAATACTTTTTAAAGGTCAGAGCTTTTTTTTTTTGACCATTGGTTCAAGGTCTCTCCAAGATTACTAGTCAAGAATCAATTTAGCCAGTCAGTTGTTGTTTAGTCATTTCAGCTGTTTGACTTTTTGTGACTTTGTTTGGGGTTTTCTTGGTTACTGGAATGATCTGTTGTTTCTGCAGTTTATTTTACAGAGGAGGAAAGTGACTTTCTCAGTCACAATGTCTGTGTCGAATCTGAACTCAGGTCTTCCTAATTTGGTATTTTATCTTCTGTGTCACCTAGCTTTCCTTAATCAGTCAAACTATGTAGCTACGAGAAAGAAGTATTTTCTAAAGCATTTTGCTGGTTGGTTGTTTTCCTTCATTTTCTAAGAGAACCAAAATGACATCACTTATGTTGGTGTCAAGGTACAGTGTGCCTGACAGTGACTGATCAGACAAAGATGATCTCAGAAAGCTCATTAACAGATCAGAGACAAATAATCTATGTAAACATTTCTAGTGGAAATAGTTCTAAATTTGCATATCTCTTGATTCTTTTGAACTACTGAAATTTTGCTTTGTGCACAGAGTCCAGCATCTTTGATATGGGCACTCCATGCTAAGAGGTCCTTTGCCAGTGTCTCCCATGTCATACAATTGATTTGAAAGTTCTTCTAGTGAGATATTGAGAGTGTCCTGGTATCTCTTCTTCTTACCTCAGCATGAGTGTTTATCCTGTGTAGGTTCTCTGCCTTTTAGGCAGTTGTAAGTTTGGCATTTGAACAAAATGACTAGTCCATCAGAGTGGCACTATCTGTAGCAGATTTTTGAATGCTTGGCAGTTTAGCTCAAGAAACAACCTCAATGTCTGGTATGTTATCTTGCTAGGTGATCTTCAGAAGCTTCCTAAGACAATTCAAATGAAAATAATAAAGTTGCTAGGAACAGTCTACAGACTGTAGACACCACAGCACCACAACTCTGTAGACATGCAATTTGGAAGTCAGTCTAATACTTCTTCTCTCTCTCATACTTTCCTTTGGAGTCTCCCAAATACTGAACTAGCTCTAGCATTGCATGTGTCAATCTTATCATGAATGTATATAACCCTGGAAAGTATATTGTTAAGGAAAGTGAATTATCCATAGTTCGAAAGGTCTCCATTTGTTATAGTCAATGTTTCTTTGTATGGATTCAGAAGCTTCAATGAATACACAATCATCTATGAACCAAAATCATGCACCAAATCTCCCTCTACTTTATTCTTGATTTTTAGACTTTCAAGCTAAATAATTTGCTGTCAGTGTGGTAGCTGACCTGGATGCCATTTTTGTCCTTGTTGAAAATGATTCTTTCTGTGTCTGCCATACTAAAAATATCATGCTAAAAAGCATGGGAAAGGGGCAGCTAGGTGGAGTAGTGGATAAAGCACCGGCCCTGGAGTCAGGAGTACCTGGGTTCAAATCGGGTTTCAGACACTTAATAATTACCTAGCTGTGTGGCCTTGGGCAAGCCACTTAACCCCATTTGCCTTGCAAAAATCTAAAAGAAAAAGAAGGAAAAAAAAAGAATTAAAAAGCATGGGAATGAGCATACAGCCTTACTTCACTCTGTTGGTGACTGGGAAAGCATAAAAGCATTGTCCAGAGCCCATGCAAGTATACTATATAGAAACTGATGTACAATGTTAATGTACTTCTCCATGCAATAAAGTTTTGACATAGTTTTCCACAAGTTCTGACAGTACCAAGGACTTTGGACAGGTCAATGAACATTATGTAAGATCTATCTCTTGCTCCTGGCATTTCTCTTGGAGTTCTTGGATAGCAAACACTAGATTGACCTTGTCTTGGTCCTTTCTTATGTCACCCTATCTTTTTATTGGTGACTATCTTCCAATTGAAGAATCAACCTGTTACGGAAGATTCTGACAAGAATCTTGCCAGCAATGACTAAGATAGAGAAAAATCCCCTATCTCTCCCCCTGCCCCCTTGTTATTGTCATAGAACAATCTAATTCTTTATTCTTTATAGAGACAGACAATGGAGACATGTTCAAACTCCTTCCACATTACCTGGAAGATTTACTGAGTTTTTGCATGAGTGGTGAACCCTCATGTCTTATAAATTTTAGCTAGAATAAAATCAGGATCAAGAACTTTGCCATAGGAGAGGGGCTAATGACATTCAAAACCTCTTCTGAAACTGAAAACTTGACTAGAGAAAAGTTGATCATTTTGAGGTATGTAGTCAATGGCTTCAGCATTGATTAATTGAGGATGGTATGTTGGGAACACTATAGAAGTGTTCAGTCTATCTCTCCAGGATCATTTCCTAATCAATGTGACTTCATCATTGCTGAGTATTTGAGATACACCATAATTCTTTGGTTCATATATAGTCTTCAGGGCATTATAAATGTGCTTTGGATTGTTACTCTCAGTGTAAAAGGGAATTTCCTTTGCTTTCTTATTAAGCTGAGAATATTTAACCTCTCTAAACTTGGCTTTCACTTTTTGTTTTTTTTTTTGCAAGGCAGTGGGGTTAAGTGACTTGCCCAAGGTCACACAGTTAGGTAATTATTAAGTATCTCAATCTGGATTTGAACTCAGGTCCTCTGACTCTGGGGCCATTGCTCTATGCACTGCACCACCTAGCTGCCCCCTTGCACATTTCTTTTCATGGAGTTAAATGCTATTTTCTTAGAGACAGATGGTAAATCCTGTGGAGTTCTCATTTTTCATTTAGCAGCTTATGAATTACCCTATCATTTTCATTAAACCAGTTTTGATGTTTGTGAGTGTTCTGGCCCAGATGAGTAAATACAAAATTTCTGAAAACTGCCCAGTCTTTTTCTTCTTCACTGTTGTCAACACTACGTTGGCTCAACTTTCTCTTCAAATTAGCAATAAACTTTATAAGATGGCTTTCTTATGCCAGCCTTGATTTTCCTCAGAGCTACTATTTGAATGAAATAATTGCTGGATTTTCTCTCACAACAATTGCTATTCATCTCAGATCTACTGAATTTTGTGTTCATATATGTAGGCACACTCTATATACTGATAAGGAGAATCATTTTTAAAAATTTTTTTAATGTTATTTCATTTCATTTTATTTAATCTCTAATTACAAGCAGGCATAGTTTTAAATGAGTGAAATCATTTTTGCAAATTTTTTTTTTTTGCATTTCAATTACAGATTAGGATCCCCATCTGCTGTGGTAAACAGTTCAATTTTAGGGCACCTTTTCTGATACCTTTCTCACACCGGGAGGTAAACATTGTAGTCTTTTAAAAAGACTGTTCAAGAACCAGAACATTGTTTCACACTAGCTGCAACATCGTGTGATATTCAACTCTGATGGACTTGCTCATCTCAGTAGAACAACAATTAAAGATAATTCTAAAAGACTTGTGATGGAAAATACCATCCACATCCAGAGAAGAAACTATGGAGTCTGAATACAGACCAAAGCTTACCATTTTCAATTTTTAAAATTTCTTTGTATATTATGTTTTTCCCTCTCTTTCCCCCCTTTTTTGATTTGATTCTTCTTTCACAGCCTGATTAATATGGATATATGTTTAATATGGTTATGCATATAAAATCTATAGTAGATTGCTTTCTGTTAGGGAAAGGAGAAAGAAAGCAAAGGAAGGAGAAAAATGTGAAACTTTAAACCTTACAGAAATCATTGCTGAAAACTACCTTTGTATGTAATTGGAAAAATAAATATATTTTAAAGATAAAATAAAAATAAGACTGCTAAGACACTCAGGGACTGTTGAATCCTACTGCTACTCATACACTTCAGACCAGTGAGAAGACCCTATGACCTAGGTCACCTGTGTGCAGGATTGCAACTATAGCTCCAAATGTCTCTCCACCTCCTGCTTTGCCAATGCCCATCCTGCTTTGTCACTTGCCTGTCACCACATGTCTGGACATTGGTGATGCCTTTTGATTTTAATACAATTTGGATTTAAGTGAGGCAGAATTGTAGCCTTCAGTATCACTTTTTCTTCCAGAGTTATCAGAGTCCAGTAGCAATGTGCTGAGAAGAAGATACTGCAGTGGAGAGAATGCCAGACTTGAAATTATCCATCTATCTGTCCTTGAATGCCCAGGACCAAATCATAAAAAACAGGTTAAGAACAAGATGTTAAATTCACTGGAAAGAGATTGGGAGATGATTTTTTTGAAGGTCTTCCTGACTCCAGTCTCTACCTTCCAGGAGCTTACATTCTACTGGGAAGAGGGGTTATAATATTTACTTCAGATAAGGAGGAAGAAAGTACATCTAACTAATACACATAAGGAGAGAAGAATTAGGAAAGGTTTAGTTTAGGAAGTAGAACCTGAGATGTGACTTCTAGGGATTCTAAGGGGGAGAATATGTAGGACAATATTCCATGCATAGGAAAGAGTCTGAAAAAAGGAGTGATGGTGGTATGATGCTTGTGTGGAATAGATACTTAGTCAATTTGTTTGGAATATAGAATGAATGAGAGGGAATAAAATGAAAATTTGAAGTAAGTTCTAAGGAGAATGCAATAGAACTAACCCGAGAAGAATAACTAGATTGCTAAGCCACAAACAAGAATAAACAACATAAATTTTCAGAGAACCCAGTTCAGTGTCATTTAGAAGTATTGAGTAGGAATAGAGACACTAGATTGTGGGGGT
This sequence comes from Macrotis lagotis, assembly GCF_037893015.1. Taxonomy (NCBI): domain Eukaryota; kingdom Metazoa; phylum Chordata; class Mammalia; order Peramelemorphia; family Peramelidae; genus Macrotis; species Macrotis lagotis. The sequence goes on from NC_133664.1 coordinate 129,055,040, forward strand.
TATTCAGGATTGGAGTTTGACAGTTAAAATTGGAGAGCAGATTGTTGGTGAAGTAGATAAGAGCACTGACTGGAATCAGGAGGACCTGAATTTAAATATGGCCATAGACCAGTAGTGTGAACCTGTTTAAGTCACTCAACCCTATTTATCTCATTTTTTTAATCTCTAAAAAGAGCTGGAGAAGAAAATGACAAACAACTCCAGTAGCTTAACCAAATGTCAAATTAGTCAAATATGACTAATCAACAAAAAGAAGTTAAAGACATGTCTAACAGGCAAAAATAAATGACATAATTTTGTATTTAATCCAGTCAACAACAATACCTGTCTTCAGAAGTGTTTACCAGAAGAGAAGTCAGGGTTAAGAAGATAGATGCTGAAAGTAATTCAGGGTTGAAATTTAGCTAGATCTAAATAAATATATTTAGAATCAGTCAGCCATTGATTTAAGAGAGTAAAGGGAAGTGAATCTAGAATGTGGTTTATAGAGGGAGGAGAAGAGACAAGTTGGAAGGACAGCAATTCATGTTAAAAAGAAACCATAATGTAAAGATTACAATATTTTAGAGTTACAATGATAGGACTCCAATATGGAGTCACTTAGGCTAACAGGTCTTAATGCTATAAAAGCTCCATACCCAAATATTAAATAGTGTATGCTTTCCCACTATTAACCCTGTCAGAGAGATAAGAGTAACAGTTTTTGACTTGAAAAAAGACTTAACTATCCACAGGTCCCCTATTTTGTGAGGTAACATCAGATGCTCCCCTCATTCCTGTTTGTGTCTCCAATAAACTTTCCATCCTATCCTCATTCAAGATTGACATCAAAAAAGTGACCCCCAAAACATCTGTACTACATCTGGGTCTGATTCAAAATTCCCCCTTTCACATCTTGCACTTATTACCTGTTCTCAAATCAATTCATTCTTAAGGTATATAATCTTGTCATTTGAACACCAACTTTGAGTATGTTTCTTCCCCCCCCCCAACAACTTGCATTGGGCAAGTTTCATATATCCCTAGAGATGAACTTCTCTTTATATTGCTACATACTATGTTTGTATGTGTGTGTGTGTGTGTGTGTGTGTGTGTGTGTGTGTGTGTGTGTATGCATTAGTTAGCCTGGCTGTTGCACTACATTATAATAAAGTTTTTGTTTGTATTACCTTCACAAGTAACAATTTCCTACAATTCCTGAACTCAGATATTTGCTTTAACTCAAACTATGAGGCCAAATAAAGCACATAGACATATGAAGAGAGAGATGGATATTTAGGAGAACTTGATTAAAGAAAATAATTTCATTGTTCTGGATCATAGAAATACAAAGGTAAGCTAAAGGGAATGACCATGGCTTACCGCGGTTGAGTGATTATGTAGTTTATGGTTGTTGAAACCAAAGTTTATCAAGGGACAGGGAATTATATGTTGAAGCTTTCAAATATAAAGGCAGGGAGAGTAGTAAAGAAGAAGAGACTGTCCTATATTCCTCTGCCTTTCCCAACTCAAATTCAGACTAAAGTTGACATTCACAGTTGAAGGTGCACCCTCATTGCTGTTTGGTTGTGTATTTTTTTGGAATACCAAAGATTTTCCATAAAGTTCAGACATATTGAGAAAGAAGAAAGAATGAGGGGCGGCTAGGTGGCATAGTGGATAAAGCACCGGCCTTGGAGTCAGGAGTACCTATGTTCAAATGCGGTCTTAGACACGTAATAATTACATAGCTGTGTGGCCTTGGGCAAGCCACTTAACCCCATTTGCCTTGCAAAAAACCTAAAAAAACAAAAACAAAAAAAAAGAAGAAAGAATGAACAAGATGACTTTGTCAAAGACCTTGTTGATAAGGATGTGTGGATCAAATTTTAAAGGAAGAGAAGGGACAGTATAGAAAATGAATTAGCTTACTTTTCCTCCTGACCCAGTGCTTCAAGCCAGTAGCATTCAGTATGGAAGAGGGTGGCCAGGGATCCAGATTTCTGTTAGCACAAGAAGAAGGAAAGGGAAAAAAATGAAGAAATTCAGAATGGAACACAATCAAATGAGATGATAAGGACTATGGGGTAGAAAGGAAAATAAACAGGGATTCTGTGAGCATATGAGAGAGAGAGAGAGAGAGAGAGAGAGAGAGAGAGAGAGAGAGAGAGAGAGAGAGAGAGAGAGAAAGAGAGAGAAAGGGTTTGTGTGTGTGTTTGTGTCTGTGTGTGTGTGTGTGTGTGTGTGTGTGTGTGTGTGTGTGTGTGTGTGTGTGTAGACTTTCACTTTAAACAGTAGCAACTCTAAATCATAGGACTCCAGAACTGGTGGGCCTTGCTGGCTGTCTGTTCTTTGTTCTTGAAGAGGATAAAAATGACATCATTATGTTGGAGTAAAGGTACAGTGTGTTCAACTGTGCTTGATCAGTTCAATATGAGCTTTCAAAATGACTTTACCACAAGTCAGGCACAACTAGTCCTCAGGTGCATTTGGAGAGGAAATATCTTTTAATGTCACATCTTACATTTCTTTCAAGCTACTACAATTGTGCTTTGCTTAGAGATCCTAGCACCTTCTTTGATTCAGGTCTGCCAAACTGGGTGATCCTTTGCTAGCATCTCCCAAATGATGTAATCAATTCCAAAGTTCTTCAGAGAGAACTTGAGAGTGTTTTTGAATTTCTTCTTCTGACCTCCATGGGAGTACTTGCCTTTTGTGAGTTCTCTGTAAATAGTCTTTTAGACAGATGTACATTTGACATCCAAAGTGGCCAGCCTATCAGAGTTGTGTTCTCTTTAGTAGAAATTGAATGTTTGAACCTGCCTACTTTGATAAAGAGGAAGAATCAATTGATTAGGGTCTCCACATCACAGGGTCATGTGATGATAAAATTCATAGTGTGGGATGATAGTGTCAAGTTCCGTGGCTGGCTACTGTGAGACCCCTTGGGGACGAATCCCATAATGACTCAGTCATAATAATGGGCACTACAAAGATGATATTTTACAACATCACTGCATCAAGTCATCACAAATTCTAAGATGATTAAATCTGAATTATTAAGGTTTTATATAGTTGACAAAGACTCCATTAACTATTCCATTAAGCGAGGATTTGCAGTTTTCTAAAGTAGTACATGCAGATAATGGATTTACTCTCCTAACTACAAATAACCCTGGCAGATTGGATTCCCAGAACTCTACAACTTCTTCCATGGGTTATCAGTTGATATCCATTAACCAGACAGATTGAATTAGTTTTTAGACATGAATTATTTATTAATAAGTAAAGTACAAAAAATTCTCTTTAATACATACATATATATTTATATTTTCCCCAGTTGCATGCTAAAACAATTTTTAACATTTGTTTTGAAAACTTTGAGTTCTCACCACAACCCCATATTAAAAAGACAAGCAATTCTATATAGGTAATACATGTGTAGTCATGTAAAACATTTAAATAATAGTCATGTTGTAAAAGAAAATATAGACCAAAAAATAAACCCCTCAAGATAAATAAAGCAATAAAAAAGTATCCTTCAATCTGAATCTGGACCTTATCAGTTCTTTTATCATAAGTCCTTTACAATTTTCTTGGACATTGAATTGAACATTCACAGCTGATCATCTTACAATATTGCTGTTTCTTGGTGCATTTGCCATATCTTTTATTACCTTCTGCTTCTCTTATTCTCTTTTCCTCCTACTTTCCTGTGATAAGAGTTCTAACTTTCTATGGTCAGATATTTTTTCTTTTTTTTTCTATTTTTCCAGCCTATTATTTTACTTTAACTCTTTGTTAAAGTGGGATTCTGCTTCTAGCACTTTACCAAAATTCAGGCGTTTTGTGCAACTGTTTTCAGAGATACTTCTAGAGACCTTCAAGTTTTCAGTATGTTATTCTTTCCTTCAGTCAGTTCTGATGATTCATACCTTCTCATATTCCCCCTTCCCCTTCACTGTAAAAGCCCTTTCTTGCCTCTTTTATGAAATTTATCCAATTCTACCTCTCTCTCTCTCTCTCTCCCCTAGTACATTCCTCTCTTACTCATTTTTTTGTTAAATATTATCCCTTTATATTCACACCAGAATGCACTGTCTATATATACTCTTTCTAACTGATTTACCAGGATCATCTTCTCATGTAGGAATGTGAGCAGTTTAACCTTATTAGGTCCCTTATGGCTTTCCTTTCCTGTTTACTTTTTTAATTCTTCTCTTGAGTCTTGTATTTGTAAGCCAATTTTTCTATTTAATTCTGGTCTTTTCATCAAGATTGCTTGAAAGTTTTCTATTTCTTTGCATGCTCATTCCACTGAATGTATTATACTCAGTTTTGCTGGGTAAGTGATTTTTGGTTTTAACCCTAGCTCCTTTGCTCTCCAGAATATCATTTCCAAGCCCTACAATCCTTGGAAGTAGAAGCTGATAGGTCTTGTGTTATCCTAATTGTGGCTCCTTGAATTGTTTGAATTGAATTGTTTCTTACTGCTTGCACTATTTGCTCGTTGACCTGGAAACTGAAATTTGGCTATAATATTTTTTGGATTTTCCTTTTGGGAATCTCTTCCAGGAGGTGATTGATGGATTCTTTCAATTTCTATTTTACTCTCTTATTCTAGAATATTAGAATATTTTCCTCAATGATTTCTTGAAAGATGATTCTGGGCTTTTTTTTTTGATTAAGGCTTTCAGGAGTACAATAATTTTTAAATTATCCCTCCTGAAACTATTTTCTAGTTCAATTGCTTTTCTAATGAGATTTTTTCATATTGTCTTCTATTTTTTTCATTCCTTTGATTTTCTTTTACTATTTCTTGATTTCTCATAAAGGCATTAACTTCCATTTGTTTGATTCTAATTTTTAAAGAAGAATTTTCTTCAGTCAGCTTTTGTAATTTTTTTTCATTTGTTCAATTCTATCTTTCAAGGCATTCTTATCCTCATTAGCTTGTAGTACTTCTTTTACCATTTGGCTTAGTCTGTTTTTTTTAATCCTATTAATTTCTTCAGTATTTTTTGTGTAACCTTTACAAAATTGTTGACTCAATTTTCATGATTTCATGCATCACTCTCATTTCTCCTCCCAATTTTTCCTCTGTTTCTCTTACTTGATTTTCAAAATTTTTTTCCAGCTCTTCCATGGCCTGAAAGTAATTCATATTTTTTTTGCAAGTTTTAGATTTAGAAGCTTTGACTTCTGAGTGTGTTTTGATCTTCCTTGTCACCATTGTAACTTTCTATGGTCAGATATTTTTCTTTTTTTTCTCATTCTTCCAGCCTATTATTTTACTTTTAACTCTTTGTTAAAGTGGGACTCTGCTTCCAGGGTGGAGGAGACACTTTACCAAGATTCAGGGGGTTTGTGCAGCTGTTTTCAGAGACACATCTAGAGATCTTTAAATTTTCAGTTGTTCCATGGTGTTATGATTTGTTTACTACTCTCCTAGCCTGTGCTCTGGTTTGTAAGTGGTTTTGTGCCGAAGGTTCCTATTCCACTGGGGCCACAAGCTCACTTGTGCTAGTTCTCCTCCTTCCTGAGGGACTATCACCTAGAACCCTGGCCCATATCTGAGTATGGACAAGGCAACAGAGTCCTGCCTCAGTATTAGCAAAGAGAAACCTGCTATTTCCTTCTGACCAGCTGCTGTGGGCTGAGAACTCTCTAAGCAGCAGCTGCTACTTCAGTGGCTCCCAAGCCTGGTTTGCAGGGGTTGGGTCTGCACTGATGTTACACTAGACTGTGCTCCTCCCTCACCCAGGTACAACAGACTTTTTCTGCTCTCTTCTAAACTGACTTTGGTGTTTGTGACCTGAGTGATCTGGAAGCCACTACTCCTACCACTGATCTACTACTGCTACCATAAGACCTGGTCCTAGTTTGATAGGGACTGGTCTTCTGTAGTGCAGGCTGTATTAGACCACATGCTTTTCTCACCCTGGTGCAAACTTCTACCAACCTTCTAAGTTGTGAGGTTAGAAAATTGTTCCACTGTCTTTGTGAGTTCTGCTGCTCTAGAATTTATTTAAGATTCATTATTTAAAGATAATTGGAGGAGTGTGGGAGAGAGCTCAGGTGAGCCCCTGCCAGTGTAAGAACTTGAAACTGAGAGCTCACTCATTTACCACATTAGTCCTGCCTTAGTAAAGTGGTACCCTCCTTAAATAAAGACTCAGAGAGGATCTTTCCACTCTCCAATAAAAGAAAGGCCTCCAGGGGCAATAGGTACTAATTAATACTAATGAGTTCCAAGGCTGAATAGAAAGAGGTTCCTGGGGCATAAGAGACCAGAGAAATAAGCACTGAGAACTGAAAGTTGTTCTTGACCAGTTCCTGCATCTGGACTCCCCTTGTTGGATCCCTTAGGATTCCCCCCAACTTTCAAAGCCTACAAGTCAAAATTTCTCTGATACACATTCACCCAATATCAGGGCATAATGTCTATGACAGAGAAAAGAGGGAAAAAATACCAGGTATTCAAGTTCACATAGCAACCAGATCAAGGATTTTCCCCACCTAGAGAATTGCAGCATTTTTTTCCTTCTTTTTAATAGGGAGATGCAGGTTCTCTCTATTTTGTCACTAGCATGCATAGCTAGAAAAGACTTGCCAGATCTATAGGCCTACCTATAGATAGGCCAATAGCAGGCAGAGCACCCCACTTATACACTTATACTCAAAGGACCATGTTCCTGGCTTTCGTCTGCCTGCCTTCCCCCAAACATCCCAGCTAAAATTAAAAATTCCCTCTCTCTCTCTCTCTCTCTCTCTCCAAAACCCCCAAACCTGTTTATTTTGATTGGGTATTTTTTCTGGAATATCAAAGATTTTCTATAAAGCTTAGACAACCACCACAAAAAAGATATTTATTTGAGTATTTACTGCTTTTAATTTAATAGGTTTATAAATGAAAAGACAAAGTTTATAAATGAAAAAATAAGTAGAAAAATGTGGGAGAAAAAGAAAGAAAGATACATGTTTTATATTCATTACTCCTGAGAAGTCATTCAAGAAATTGATAAATTTTTCATTAACTTAAATTGTTCCTAATTATGAGTTAAAGATTTTTTTCATTGATTTTTTCTTTCCAAAATGGTTATAATCAGGAGATGAAGTTTTGAAGAACTACTTGAAATGAGCTTTGCATAGTGTATATCTTAGAAACTTCAGTTAATTTCAGTGTTTGGGCTGTACTATGTGAACATTTGGAGCCATCATCAAACTCAACACTATTTTCTTTGATTTATCTATATGAATAAATAGAATTTGGACAATGGAAAAATAATTGCTCACATTCATATTGTACTTTAAAAATTGCAGAGTGCTCAGTGAACATTATATCATTTGATCCTCTCAACTATCTTATGTAACAGATGCTATCATTATTCTTATATTAGAGACAAGGAAACTGGACAAGCAATGTGCCCAACAATTAATAGCCTGTATCTAAGACAGGATTCAAACTGGTCTTTCAGAGATAATATTATATAATTTAGAGATTCCAACTATACAATCACTGGGAGTATAGAGCTCTTTTGAGCTTTTGAGTTCAGCCTGAACCAAATTAACATGTAACTGGAAAATATTTAACAAAATAAAGACACAACAAAATACTGAGAATTTTAATGGATGTTTTTTCTAAGTCAAGTTGTGGTCCACAGGATTAAATATGGTAACTAATGGTCCTCATTTCTATTTGAGTTTGACACCACTGGTATGGAGGATAGGTCACTGGCCATGGAATCAGAAAAATCTGGATTTTGTGTGACCCCATGGATAAGTGAGTGAACCTTTCTAGGCCTCAATTTCTCCATGTATAAAATGAAGAAATTAAACTCAATTCCCTTTAAGGTCTCCTCCAGATCTAAAGCCCTAATCCTATTGAAGTGTGAACACTCTGGTTTACATTCAAGGGGAACCTAGTTACATCTTTATTCAAAGTTCCCAGGATAGGTTCTTTCCTCTTTACCTCTGACTTAAGTACCAATTTTTTCCCCTATTGTTAGGGGACTAGAGACTTGCCCTGTCCATTTTAATCACTGGACATTGATTAGCTTTTACAGAAGGATATTTAGTTAAAAGAAATAGCCATACTCCAATATCCAGGATACAACTTTGCCTTATTCTACCCTCAGTCCCTGGTCAGGAGTAGCTCAGTCCATAGATGGTACTGGTTCCACCAAGTTCACACCCAAGGTGGAATCTCTTGAAAATGAGTCTCAGCTTCTACTAGGCAAGATCCAAAAAGTCGTTCCAAAGATCACTTCTTTTATCTCAAGGGATTGATTTTTCACTGGCTGAGGAAACCAGTCTGAACATACTTTCCTGTATTCCTGAGGCTCATTCTTCATATATTCTTCTATATGATTAAACTTACCTTAGGTTCATGGTGGGATACTTCGGCTTATAATAATGATGCAAATCCTCATCTAGTTCATTCTAAGTAACCATAAATCATAATTGAGACAGAATAACAAGGTAAGTAACAGGGAAGATCAAATAATTTCAATGCTGATCCCTGCAAATTTACACACAAACTAAGTGAACATAACCTCCCATAGACTGGGGAAAGTGCAAAAACCCTCAGAAAATTCCAAAAAGTGAAGGGATTTATAATAATGTGGTCTGGAGTCAGGACAATCTGAGTTCAAATTTGACTTTAGGCATAGCTCTTAGTTTCTCTTTGCCTCAGTTTCTTCAGTTGTAAAATAGCAGCACCCACTTCTTAAGGTTGTAATGAGAATTGAATAAGATGAAATTTATAAAAGCTTAACACATGAAGAAGGTGTTATCTCCCCTCTAATCACCATTCTTCCTCCAATCATGACTGACATATACCTTTCATTTCTATGTTTCAAGGCAAGCATCTCTACCTCACTGCTTTCCATTTCTTATTGCTTTTTCTTATTGATAGGATTCTGGAAATAGTCCTTGATGCTATTGCTCCAGTCTGTTACCTTTGAGACTGCACTTCCTGGAGGTATTCTCTGCCCTTACTCTCTCCCATCCCCTCTGCCACCAAAGCTGCCTAATATTAGCCCTTTTTGAGTGGTGACTAAAAGCTAATCAAGACATTTTGAATTTTTTTTCAGAACTAAAAAAAAAGAGTGAAAACATGCAAACTCATTGCTCTGCTGGCTCTCAAGACCTTTGTTATTTAGTTTTCTCTCACTAAAAGATCCCAAGTACTTATTTCAATTTTTATTGGAAGCCTTTCCTAATCTCTCTTAATTCTAGTACCTTCAATTATTTCATATTTATTCTGTATATCCGTTTGCATTTTATCTTCCCCCTTAAATTGTGAGCTGTTCAAGAACTAGGATTGTCTTTTGCCTTTTTTTTGTATGCTCAATGCTTAGCACATAGAGGTTAGCACATAGTAGACATTTAAGAAATATTTATTGACTGACCTAATTGAATTAGGGTGAGTAAATTCTTTTCTCAACCACAGTGTATAGGTTTTACCTTTCTTTCTTTGCTGTTCTTCACCTCTACATGGTCTCTACCTTCCACTCAATCTTTCTGAGCTGCCGAATAAATACAGACATTTATCCTTTCAACTTCTGTCATGTCTGTGTAGTTAGTTCCGTAACTACTTAAATTTCCTTTAACATTTGAAAGTCATCAAGGAGGGAAAGAAATGGAGTTGGTGATCTTTGCCCTGCATTCCTGTCATCACAGAAAAATGTCTGTATCCCTTTTTCACTTATAAACATGTGTGCCTTTTTTAATTAGCCTTTATTTTACAGAATACCTTTCAATCATTCTCCACAGAGAGTACTTTGTACTCAGTTCCTTTCATCTAAGACTCTCAAAGAGATGTCTTATTAATCCTGATACAATGCTGTAGATATAGGTGACAATATGATTATCCTTATTTTATAAATTTCATGTCACTGATGGGTTAAGTGCTTTTCTCAACTTTATAAAAAACCCAGCAAAAGTAATATAGAAAATCTCACAAGAATCTGTCCTCTGATACAATACTTTTGACAATTTTCTTATCCTCCTTTTACATATAAATATTGGATAAGATTCTCCACCCCTCCACAGTGCACTCTCTATTTTTCCATAATTTTAAGCTCTTAGTAATCCATTATTTTTATACCATAGCAATGAGTTTAATTTTGACATGCATTTCCAACATTATTTTGAGGTGTATTTATGCTTCTGATTGGAGACACTTAAAGGAGAATTTTAAAAAGCAGGATACTGGTTTATAGGAATCTAGATCCAGAGCTGGAAGGTAGTTTGTTGTGATTGCCTAGTTGTACAGCTATGCCTGACTCTTTATGATCCCATCGACTACACCACTCCAAGTCTATCTTTATCTCCCAAAGTTATTTCATGCTCATGGCTTCCATGACAATTTCTAGTCATGTCTTCGATTATTCTCCTTTCTTTTTACCTTCAATATTTCCCAACATTAGTGTCTTTTCCAATGAGTCTTTTCCTCATTATATGTTCAAAGGTATTTAAGCTTCAGGTTCAGTATTTGACCTTCAAGTGAAAAGTTTGATTTAATTTCTTAAAGTTTACTTTGGCACAATTTTAAATTTCAAAATCTTCTAATTGCATTTTGTACATGAGAAAACTGAGACCAATGGAGGTTAAATGAATTGTCCTAGGTCACACAGGCAGCAAGCAGCAGGGCAGGAATTCAAGCTCAGGTTTTCTGACTCCAAACTCAACCTTCTTTCCACAGTACTAAATAAGTGAATCTGTTTTTATTAAATTCACTTAATTATTGTTCTAGAGGTACTCAGTCTCTCCCACATTCTCTAACATTTAGCCTCAAATGCTCTCTAAATGGAAAACTATATGGTAAATATCATCACTAATACTACACTACAATAAGGCAAAAGCAAAGCCCAGGGCACAACGCACATGTTTAAGCAGGGTTAAGTGAAGAATAGGCCAACTGTTGGTCAGGTCCTTAATGGATAATAAGTACAGGGAATAAACCTGATGAGGTATACCTTCTCAGGTACTTCCAGGTGAGAATCCCTGATCTTGTGATAGTAACTGATGAGAATGCAAGCATCAGCTTCTATTAGAGAGTGATAGCACAATCTTTGGCAGTAATACAACACAAGTCAATTGTACTTACCAGCAAAGTCTCAATGTTTTGACTTTGGAATGAAGCAATGAATGGCTGACCAAGATATATGTAGGTGAAATTGTTAACAGTTTTTTGTTTGTTTTTTCTAAATTCATTATTGGTCCTTTAGGTAAGTTGTCTTTGGCACTTATTTAATTTTTAGCAGGTTTAGTCTCAGGTGACATTTGGATAAGGGGCCCTATTTTGAACAGTTTCTTATAATTTACCTGAGGATGAGATTTATTCAATGACTTTTGGAGATGGCTATTATCTCAGGGTTTGTAATATGCTGATTTGAGCTACAAATAATTACCCTCAGAGGAGAAAGAAATTAATTTTTAGCATGTAAGTTATGAGTTTACAAGTGGTTATTCTTCAAATATAAAACTACAAACTCAACATGTAGGTAAAATTGTACTTAAATATAATATTTCTCCTACTCAGAAATAGTCTCCCCAAATGGAGATTACTCTTGCAGTTTGGATATAAAATCAGTAATAAATGGATCTAATCTTGCATAGAGACTTTTCACATGACCCAGCCTCATCTCTTAAGGTGGAAATTCACACATTGGTAGCACCTCAAACCTTGTGTAAGGCCATAGCAGTCAAATAAGGTACTATCTAATGAAATAGTAATGAATGATAACTTCCATAGGTGCTGTCCAACATGATATGCATAGCCTAGGAACCTAAAACATCCTAATATTGTTCTTGAGTACTTCATAAACAAGTATTGGTCATAGTTATATATTTATAAAAATATAATTTTGCTTTCTAAAGAAATCTAATTCATCTTGTTGGATGGGGAATTTAAATAATTGAGATTATTTCTTAGACCTGTCACTGACATTATCTGTAATGCAGTTATGATTTGTCCTTTAATTTAACTTGACTATTTCATATTTTGCCTTATGGGATGTATAGTGGGAGGAGGAAACTTAATACTTCTTTCTTTCTCTAGTACTCTTTGTGTTTTGTGTAAACCATTTGCATTTCCTGAGTTATTGTTTTTATCCTGGAACTTAATGAGAATTAGGGAATATAACTGAATTTAAAATATTTGACTCCTCATAAAGAAGTTTCTGTATATATGTATATTTGTGATGCAAGTGAGCATGCCCATTCATGCATTCACAGAAACAAAAAGTTACCTATGACTAGCTATATAATTTTCATATCATAATATTATCCAAATATTGTGTGTCTTTATGAGTGCATGTGTTTTATTATTGTCTTTCCTAGCATCAAGAAAGAGTCAGTGTGTCAATGTACAGGTTTGTCTTCCTCCTAGAAGAAAGTAAAAATGATAGAGAAAACACTATTTTAGAGTTTAGCAATAAAAATCAAGTGTTCCTTCAAAGAATGGAAAAAATGGATTTTAAAACCAAAAAAGGAAAAAGGGAAAAATATGAAGATTTTTTGAGGAGAATTTTAATCAGTGTTGAGGAATTTAAATAATGTGACAGTAAGGAAGGAAAGAAGGACAAATTACCTTTAAAGCAGGGAATGGAGCTGGATCCTCTGAGGAAGAAATAGTTTCTCATGTTGTGAAGAATGGAGATAAGGAACCACAGATGCTACCAAGAGAGAGAACATCCTACAGAGGAAGAAGAGGAAATCATGTCATGTGATTACCAACTGAACAGAACCAGAATTACAGAATTTCAGTATCTCAGTTGAAAGCAGCCTCAGAGACTATCTAGTCAACCAATATCTATCCTGACAATAATTACAAGAGAACACAAAGGCATTTAGTGAGTATTCACTAGAATTAGCACATTCTACAACTAGCTCTAATTTTTTGAGAAATGACTGCTAATGTCAAACTAAAGCTTACCCCACTGCAACTTCTACCCATTGTTTCTATGGCAGTTCATTAACTAAGTCAAAACAGAGCAAAATTGAATCCCTTAACTACATAGCAGTTATGTAGTTATTCTATATTATTGTTCTTGAGTACTTCATAAATAAAACTACAGTACTCCATTTTAATCATATACCATATAGTACTCCATTTTAATCATATACCATGAATTGTTCAACCATTCCAAAATTGATGGGCATCCTCTCAGTTTTCAATTCTTTGCCACCACAAAAAAGCTACTAATAATTTTTTTTGTATCTACAGGTCCTTTATCTTCTTCTTTGATTCCTTTGGAAGACAATCCTAGTAATGCTATTGCTGGGTCAGAAGAAGATTATCCTTTTGATATAATTCCAAATTGTTCTACAGGAAGGCAGGATCGGTTCACAACTCAAACCAAAGGTACATTAGTGTCCCTATTTTCCCAAATACTAACAGCATTTGCTCTTTTGCTTCTCTATAATGTTAAACCATCTGATAAGTTTGAAGTGGTAACTAATATTTGTTTTAATTTGCATTTTTTATTCATAGGGATTTAGAGATTTTTATGTGTCTATTGAAAGCTTTGGTCCTTTCACCATATATCAGTTGGGAAATGACTTTTTATTAATTTGGATCAGTTCCATATATATTTGCTAAATGAGGCTTTTATCAGAGAAACTCATTGTAAATTCCCCTCCCCCTTAGTTTCCTACTGTCTCTCTAAATTAAACAATATTTGTTTTGCTTGTGCATAAACCTTTTAATTTCTTATAACCAAAATTTCCATTTTACTTCCTGTGATCCTGTCTAGATAAAATTGTTCATGCTGCCCCAATTTGCTTATATCACCCATTATTTCTTAAATATGTACTAATTTTTACCTTGCTTTTAAGAGTGAGATGTTGATCTGTGCCTAATCTTTGCCAAACTGCTTTCCAGTTTTTCCAGTAATTTTTGTCAAGCAGTAAGTCCTTGTGTCCAAAGCTTGGCTCTTTCATTCTATCAAACACTAGATTCTTATGGTTATTCGTTACTGGTCTATCATTGCTCTATCACTCTATTTCTATTGCTTTGAAATCTGGTGCTTCTAGACTACCTTCCTTCACATTTCTTTTCATTGATTCTTAAACACTTTAGACGAAAGAGCATCTGCTCAATTTTCAATATTTTGCCCACAAAAAAGAGCTACTATAAATATTTTTGCACATATGGGTCCTTTTCCCTTTTCTATGATCTTTTTGAAATACAGACCTAATAGCAGTATTACTGGATCCAAAGGATTTGCACAGTTTGGTTGCCCTTTGGGAACAGTTTCATATTGCTCTCCAAAATTGTTGGATCAGTTCACACCTCCACCAACAACACATTTCAATTAGTTTTTTAGGTTATTCTCTAGAGTTATTTAACTATACCAGCATTTATTCTGCAAAGAAAGAGTTTTATTTCTCCTTTGTCTATTCTTATTCCTTCTCTTTGTTTTTCTTCTCTTATTGTTTACTAGCATTTCCAGTATAATGATGATAATGGATATTCTTGTTTTATCCTGATATTATTTGGAAGGATTCTAGTTTATACTCATTACAGATAATGTTTACTCTTGGTTTTAGATTAGATGCTATATATCATTTAAAGAAAGACTCTAATTACTCCTATAGTTTATAATGTTTTTAATAGGATTGGGTGTTGTATCCTGCCAAAAACATTTTCTGAATCTACTGATAATCATGTGGGGTTTTTTGGTTGCTTTTGTTATTGATATGTTTCATTATGCATTCCTGTATAAATCTCACCTGTCATAGTGTATGATCTTTGTGATATATTGCTGTAATCTCATTGCTAGTGTTTTATTTAAAAATTTTGCATAATATTCATTAGGGAAATTAGTATATAGGTTTTTCTCTGTTTTTCCTCTCCTTGGTCTTTTTTTTTTTGCAAGGCAATGGGTTTAAGTGGCTTGCCCAAGGCCACACAACCTAGGTAATTGTCTGAGTTCAGATTTGAACTCAGATACTCCTGACTCCAGGGCTGGTGCTCTATCCACTGCACCACCGAGCCACCCTGTTACCCCTGGTCTATTTTTCAAAACTTTATCTATGTCATAGAGGAATTTGGTAGGACTCCTTTCTCTATTTTTTCCAAATAGTTTATATGGTGTTGGGATTAAATAATTTTAAATGTTAAGGAGAGTTCACGTGCAAATTCATCTGGTTCTGGTAAATGTTTTTTTTTTTCCTTAGGGAGCTGGTTTGACTTGTTCAATTGCTTTTTCTGATTGGGTTATTTATGTGCTCCATTTCCTCTTCTGTTAATCTGGGCAATTTATGTTTTTGTAAACATTCATCCATTTCACTTAAATTGTCAATTTTATCAGTAAGTCTTGGAGCAAAATATCTACTAATTTTTGTGAAAGTGTCATTCACAACCAAGAAAATGGTTTACACCTTTCTATTCTCATTAAATATTCTTCACAAGTATATCATTTCTAATTTTTCTAAAATTGTATTCATCTCTTCAACTTCTTATTTATTTTATGGTTAGATTTGTCTAGTTCTGAGATTGGAAAGTTGAGATCTCCCATTAATTCATTTAACTTTTTCTTTGAGAATTTGAATACTGTGTCATTTGATGCATATTAGTATTGATATTGCTTTATTTTCTGTTACCTTTTAGCAAGATGCAATTTCCCTGATTATCTCTTTTAATGATATTATTACTATTATTGCTACTATTACTATTGCCTTATACGAGATCATACTTGCTACCCCTGCCTTTTTTTAAACTTAGCTGAAACATAATAAAGTTTGATCCAGTATCTTATTTTAACTCTGTGCAATCTATGTTTTTGTTTCAATGTTCTTATAAACAGCATATTGTTGGATTCTGGTTTTCTTTCTTTGTTAAAACCTTGTCCCTCATTTAAAGTCTGTTTTCGTTTCTGACTGTTGCCATCCTTAATCCATCCTGCTTTTTATCACCTCCTTCCTTTTCTCTTATCCCCCTTCTCATCCTGCTTTGTTGTTGGGTAAGATGGGTTTGTAAAATCGTGTGTGTTTGTGTGTGTGTGTGTGTGTGTGTGTGTGTGCATGTGTGTATTTGTATTTTCTTTCCTCTTTGAAACACTTTAGATGAAAGTGAGATTCAAAGATACCAACTATCCCAACATTTTTTCCTTCATTGTAAAAGTTCTCTGCAAAATTCTTTTGTATAAGATAATTTTCCCAATGATATTTCCCATTTCCTTCTGTTTTTATCAGTTTAATTTTGTTATTGTTTCATGATGACTCATGAGGTCAATTTAATTTTAAGTTTTAATGAATTATTTTCTTCAATAAAGTTTTGTACCTTTCCCTTAATTTGACCCATTCTATTTTTTAAGGAATTCTTTTTCATCAGTGAAGAATTGTCCCTCTTTAATTAAGGAGATTTTTCCCTTCAGTGACTACTTGGTCAATTTTGGTTTTTAAGGCATTATTTTCTTTACTATTTTTGATGCAACTTTTCCCAAACTCTTACTTCTTTTTTCATAGTTTTCTTTTACTGTTTTTCTTTCTTTTCTTTTTTTAGTTTTCCTCTACAACTTCTACCTCTCTTTTTAACTTTTCTAGGAATTTTTTAAAGCTTATTTTCTTTTTTAATTTTTTTTATTTCTTATTGATGTTTTACTTTTCCAAGTACATGTTATAAAAGCTTTTTTAAAGCATCCATTCATATGCCTATGTATATTTCTAAGTTACAAAAATTTCCTTCCACTCTCTCCCTTCCCACCCCCTCCCCTCAAAGGCAAACAATCAGGTTAATATCATTTTTAAACATTTGTGTTAAGCATATTTATAGACTAGCCATTTTTGGTATGAGGAATTAGGATTAAGGGAAAGAAAAACATAAGAGATAACTTTTTTAAAAAGTGAATGTAGTCTTCCTCAGATTCTGAAGAATTTTTTTTTGTTTTATTTGTTTGTTTTGTTTTTCTTCCTCTGGATGAGGATTGCATTGTTCAAATTGCTGAAAGTAGATGCATCCATGAGATTTGATTATCTCACAAGGGTCCTGTTAATATGTATATTGTTCTCTTGGTTTTAAACTTATTTTCAATCTGCATTTGTTTGACTGTTTTGCATGTAGTGATTTTCATGAAATTTACTTTTTTCTGACTTTGTGTCTTGATTTTCCTTGTTATCATAATAGGTTTTTTTTTTGTGGCCAGGCTCTTCTACATCTTTTTTTTTTTAATTTTCATTTGTTCATTTTTCTAGTCTGTCTCCACTTTGAACTTTATGTTAACATTGGGCTCTGTTCATGATGGAGTGGGTAACTTGCCCAACCTGAGGCTTCTTCTTGCTGTTTGCTGATAAATATATTATATTTTATTTTTACTTATATATTATATTTATTCATTATATATTAAGTTAATATATGATTAAATACATATTTATGTATTATATATAATTTATTTTTAACATTCTTTACTTTTTAATTTTTGAATTCTAGATTCTCTCCCTGCTTTCCACTCCTCCTGCACCTATTGAGAAGGCAAACAAAATTATATCAATTATACATGTGACATTATGCAAAACATATTTCTTTATTAATCATATTATTTTAAATAAACAGAAAAAAAATAACTAGCTAAAGAAAAAAGAAGGAAAGAAAGAAAATTATACTTCAAGTTGCACTCAGAGTTAAATAGCATTTTTCATTAGTCTTTTGGAATTGTTACAACTGTCTTTTAATGCTTAAAAGGAGACCAGTGATGATGAAATAAAACACAGGTTTCACAGCAGCTTTTTAAAATATTCAGTACTTTACAGTGAATACAGGAAAAAAAGTGTTATAAATGAATGAAAAGAAAAACCTGCTAGAGTGAGAGAAAATTGTACATTTTATTTATGAACCTTGCAAGATACACCTTGCAAGATATGGGTACCTCACCCGGCATGAGGTAAGAATTGGTCTTGGAACATCAGGTAATTTGTAGTCTTCATAAACTCTTTCTCCTCCCTCTTGGATTTTCATAGGCTCTCAGAGTTTGAGTTACAATCTAAGAGGTCCACCCATTCCATGACATGCCCCTAATATGATCCCCCACCCACATCATACAACTCATGTGGGTTAATATTCAATTACCTAATTGTGCAAACTCAATTGCATTAGGTCAAGATCTCTGGGTCACTCTTGACCAATTGAGAACTGGTTTTGGGTTTGCCATCCCTGGAATGGGATTAGGAAAACTCTCCCAGTCTTGTGATTGGCTGGGCCATTCTCCATTTGTAATGGATTCCCTAATGGCTCCCTTCCACACCCTGTGAAGACCAACACCCTACATTCCTCACAAAAAGGATAAACTAAGACCTAGATACCTTATCTATTCCCTCTCTTCAATTAGTACTTGAATAGAGGAGAGAAATCCTCATCCTTGGAGGCATCATTTTCCAAAAACCTTGAGTTATCAGGGAGTCAATGCCTCTTTCTAGAAGTGGGGAGGTTTTGGCCAATAAGAAATCAAAGGGAACATGGAAGAGGCATAGCATTTTGAGATTTTGTTTTCATTTTTTTTTTGCTGAGGATTAATAATAGTTTGTGGCCTCTCTTACCCAACTGGAAGGAATGAGGGATGGATTTGGAAAAAATACAGTTATAAATGTAGAATTTATAAACAGTCATTTGATGATCATTTTTCAGCCCAAAGACCTTAACTTTTTGACTTATGTACAATGTTTTCAACATATTAGACAGAGGTATTTATAGTGTAACTGAACTTTACAAGAACATCACTATAACAATATGGTCCACTACAGCACTATCTTGGACCCATTCAAGGAGTCTGAATTACAGTAGCACTAAACTGAGAGAACTTAATTTAGTAAAGACAAAGAGACTGCCTTCTGTGGGGGCTGAGGGGAGGGAAGCAAGATTAGGGGAAAAACTGTAAAATTCAAAATAAATAAATAAATAAATATTTTTTTTAAAAAGAGAACAATTTAAATAGTTAGAAAGTAATCTGTCTTCATTCCTCAATATTTGCTAGCAAATATTCTTTAAATAGAGAATAATGTAGTAAGTGTCATTACTGTGCCATCAAAAAGGAAAGTCTAACACATGAATTAAATATTCAGGTGAGTGTTATTACAAGATATCCTGATTCTGAGGTAGTGAAGGTTGCTGTAATGCAACTGTCTTCAGGGTCCTGTTAGACTTGTGATGCTTTTTCTGGGTGATATCTGCCTCCATAGAGGAGAAGCAGGAATAAATATTCAATAACAGTGAGATTGAAGGTTAGTTTGTTCTTACTCACATGAACCATTCAGAAATAAGACTTTTTATTTATCTTTAAAGCCTCTCTTTTAAACTGGTTTTTTTTTAAAGGTTTTTGAAAGGCAGAGGGGGTTAAGTGGCTTGCCCAAGGCCACACAGCTAGGTAATTATTAAGTGTCTGAGACTGGATTTGAACCCAGGTACTCCTGACTCCAGGGCCAGTGCTTTATCCACTACGTCACCTAGCCACCCCTTGAACTGGCTTTGAAAGACTTGAGAGCATTGACTGAACAGGAGCATAGGTGACTGAGTATATGAGCTGTCATTGAACTAATAGTTGATGTTTTGGGAAATTCTGACTTGGCATTCAGCAACTTTTGGAGGTAGCTATTCTCTCAGGTAACTTGTCTACCTAGAACAGTTTAAAATAATTATTCTGAGAATGTTCTTGAAGTTCTTAAAGAAATTATTATTATTTGAGGGGGGAGGGAAGTTTAGAGAGTTGAAAATTTTGTATAGTAAGGCTTCACACAGAAGTCACAAAGTAAAACACACACACATACACACACATATACACCATCCACCTAAATCTATTGAAATTTAAAACCACTTGAGTAATAATGATAATGATAATGAAAATAATAATATAAATTTAAAGTGATTTTTATATGTCATCAATCTGATTCTCAAAACAATCCTATAAAGCAAATACTTCAAGAAGAAAATGGGAAGCTGCTCCAGTATCTTTGCCAAGAAAACCACAAAAGAGATCATAAAAAGTTGGTTGGCACAGCTGAAAGGATTGAACACTAAGGTAAATATTAATATAATCACTATTTTTTTAAAAAAGAGGACATTCAGGCATTGATGAATTATGAGTCTTGTCCAGAGTCACAAATGTCCTAGATGTCCAAGTCCAACACTCCATTCATTGTGCCATCTAGCTGTCATCTATACTTCATCAGAGGCTCTTAATTCTAAATTTACAAGAAAAAAGGGTTATAGTACAATACTCAATAAAAATGTTTGTCTAGTTTAGGAAAAGAATCTCCAAATATGGATTATGTCTGTGGTTCCATTATCCAACAAATAACAAAGATTCTAAAGAAAGTTAGGAATTATAAGGGGCCATAATGATGAGATTAAAGATTAATCAAAGTCTTGGAATAACCCTCTTGTTTCTTTAAGTCCTTTCTGTATCTTGTGGATTACCAAACACTTTATCCTGAAAATTCTTAGCAAAATGTTTTGGCAAGGGGCGGCTAGGTGGCGTAGTGGATAAAGCACTGGCCCTGGAGTCAGGAGTACCTGAGTTCAAATCCAGCCTTAGACACTTAATAATTACCTAGCCGTGTGGTCTTGGGCAAGCCACTTAACCCCGTTTGCCTTGCAAAAAAAAAAAAAACAACCTAAAAAAATGTTTTGGCATGCTATAAGTGCTAAAACAAATGAAGTTTGGTTAATTTGTCCTTGCTTGTATCAAATGTTAAGTTTTAAAAAGTCAAATGCTAAATGAAAATTAAAAGAGTACAGAGAGGGGCAGGCTAGGTGGCAGTGGATACAGCATCAGCCCTGGAGTCAGGAGTGTCTGAGTTCAAATCCAGCCTCAGACACTTAAAAATTACCTAGCTGTGTGGCCTTGGGCAAGCCACTTAACCCTATTTGCCTTGTCAAAAAAAAAAAACCTAAAAAAAGAGTATATACAGGAAATTTAAAAGGACACAAGGGGAAACATATTTAATGAATTTATTGGTGAAGTACTTATATTAAAAATGATCATTTTAAGATGGTCATATTATTCAACTCTTCCATGTCACCTCTGGCAAGTCATTGTGCCCCATACTTTTCAGTTTTTGCATTTGTAAAATTCAAGCATATATTTGGAAAGCATTAATGTGGAAAACTATACTAAATAAGAGAAGGGTGATGAATAACAGCAAGTATTTATTCAATATGTCCTCTGTGTAAAGAAAGGCAGCATACTGATTTGGTGGAAAGCATGCCTTTGAGTCATATAGGCATACATTCAAACCTGACACATAGTGACTATGTGACTCTACTTTAATCATGCAATCTCTCAGTACCTCAGAGAGCTCTCTAATACAATAAATTTTAGAGGAAAATGGTACCTGGAATGGTTGAAGTTCTTTCCTGAGAGTTCCTCTTCAATAAAATAAGAGATTGTATGAAATAGCAAAACAAATAAAAAATGGCAAGAAACCATACTAAGACCTGAGCAACCAAAGACAAAACAATATAGCTAGCTTATGCTCTCAAGGAACTTGCAAAGGTACTTAAGGATAACTTGGAGGGGGGAGAGAGCACTAGAAATGACAGCACCAGGAAAGAATCTAGAAGAGATAGATAGAGCCTTGAGGGAAACTAAAAATTCTAAAGGAAGGGAAAAGTTGTGAGGGTCCAGCCTCCTTGGGGTCCAGCCTCCGTGGGGTCATTGGAACCTGACAGGAGGGATAGAGTCGGCAAAATGAGTTGAGTCAATAAGTGGGTAAAGACAGGAGCAGGTTGATTGACTGTCAGCTGCTTAGATTTATTTTTATAGTCTCAGAATCATGTATGTTTCAAGCAAGCAAGCTAAGCTCATTTCCTTGGTTACAAAAGTGTACAATTTTCATCATCAATCATATAGTTCATATGCTTATAAGTTTTAATCATGTGATTACAAGTTTAAGTAATAATGATATAGTTAATTGATTTCTTATCCCTACACAGACCATGATGACCTCAACCTGTCTGTTACCTTATTTATTACTACATTGTATAATTGTTAATTCATTTGAAGTTATTAATTAAGCAATTCTTTTAATGGAAAGTTTTTTATATTTTTTGTGTAACTAATGTTTTTTGATACACTTCCTTAACAATCTATAGTGAGGGTCTTTATGCTTGTCCACCCATCCGTTAACTCTTACAATAACCAATTTTTCTTTCAGGCCTTGTTGGTAGAAACCACCATTTCTGTGACTTTTTTATTCTTTCCCATAAAACTAAGGCTGCTGGAGTTCACCTATCGGTCACCTGTACTATTTTCTCACCATCTTTTTCAAATATTCCTCTGTATGGTAAGGGGGGGCAAAACTATTAATTTCCCTGGAATTCTATCTGACCCATCTTGTATCTGTTTTCCCTGTATATATTCTGACATCTCCTTAGAATTCTCAGTGTTGGGTTTTCCAGAGATTTCATAATGTTGAAGCCTTTTGTATGCCTCAGGGAGAGGCAGTCCTATTAAATTTGGACAAAGTTTACAATTTGTTTTATTCAAGGAATTTTTCTGAAATCCTTCCTTTATAGTCATTCCACTATTAGGGTGAGTAAATATTGCAATCAATAATAAACCTATAAATATTGGTATGCATGAAATCCCTGTATATATTGAAGAAGGAAATGTTGTTCCATCAGGCAGTGTGACTGACTTGAGTCTTCTTGCTGAAACTGTGTCAAACATCTCAGAGACCCTGGCTCCTAACAAAACGTCCTTGAATTGTTGTAATACCCAACTATCCTTGACCTACATTTGGAATTTACTTGGCAAGGATAATGGAGTAGTTTGTCATTTCCTTCTCCAATTCATTTTACAGATGAAGAATCTGAAGCAAACAAGGTTAAGTCATTTGGTCAGAGTCAGATAGTTAGAAAGTGTCTGAGCTGCATTTGAATTCAGATCCTTCTGACTCCAGGTTCTGCACCCTCTACTGCATCACTTACCTTCCCTTAAATGCCTAGGACCAAATCACAGAAAACAGCCCATCAAGATTTTAAGCTAACTGGGAAAGGATTGAGTGATCACTTTTTGAAATGTACATACCTTTCTCAGATGGATTTAAAGGTAGCCTGGTTATTGAAGGAAAAGGAAACTGTCCCTGGTGACTTCTAGACCATTATTAAAGGGCTGAGATGCTAACTTCATTGTCAATCAAATTTAGGAGTCAGTAGTAGAAGAGGATACTAGCTCCTATAGAAAGTAAGGAGACCTATGGAGCATTTGCGAAGAGATATTTACTTTGAACATAGAGCAAGAACAACAGTTCAAACATTTTCCCAAGAATTTCATAGGCAAACTCCCCTGGTCTCAGGCAAAGTGGACTTAACAATTCCATTTCTACTAACTGGTTTGACTAAGTCAAGGTCTGATTTCCAGATGAGTCTTCTTCTTAGCTACCACAGGTATACTGAAAGTCAGTCTCAATGGTCAATCCTCCTTCCTTAGGGAATTATCACTAGTCTGGTTGAAACAACCTGGCATGGACTCCAATAATCACAATCCTTCACATCAACTTGAAATTTGCAAGGTTGGAATTTTCAGATAACTGTCTTTTACCTAAAATTGAATAGTAAATACTGAAGCAAAAGGACTAAACCTTACTCTCAAGGCCAATGCCTCTTCAGTCATAGCACAATTTCTCACCAGATACCATCAACAAAAAGGTCTAAACTGCAGAGTCCTGCCAAGATAGAGCAGCTAAAGACAATAAGATTGAGATAAATTAGGGGGTTTTTTGGAAAGTGTACCCAGTTCTGGATTTTTCACTTCAGTTTACCAAAGATGCTGCTGTCCATCACATTTTTAGCAACCTAGGTCCAGTTACAGAATGTCTAGGCATGCTCCATGGTACCATGCTTCCATCATATGTCATTGTTACTCTCCCAAAAAGGTGGCTTCCCAGAAGGATAGTTTGTATACATGAAGATTGCATTGTACAGAAGAGAGCAATGTGAAATAAATTTGGAAAGTTCAAGTGGTACTAGGCTTGAAGGACTGTGATGACAAGCTCAGGTGCCAGTATTTTTAACCAGAGGTAGTGATGAGCCTCTGAAGATTTCTTGGTCAGGGGAGTGACATAGGTTAAGCTTTCATTATTATTTTCCAATTATTTTAGCAGCTGTATATAAGGTGGTTTGGAGAAGAAAGAAACCAAAATCAGAGTGACTAATTAGGAGACTGTTGCAGAAACAGCTGGGTGGTTCAATGGACAGAACACTGGGCTTGGAGTCAGGATAGTGAATTCAAATCCTGCCTCAGACACCTATTGACTATGTGGGCCTAAACTAATTACTCACCTGCCCCAAGCCTCTGTTTCCTAATTGTGGAATGGGAACGATAACACCTGCTTCACAGGGTTGCTGTGGGAATCAGATGACATAACATCTATAAAATGTTTGTAAAATTTAAAGCGCAATATACATGGTTTTTAAAAATTAAAGATTATTCAAAATAAAGAATAATTAAATGCAAATTATTGTTTTTGTTAAAAATAAAAGATTATTGTGAGTAGTTCAATAAAGAGATGATGATGGGTCAATAAGATTTGACCCTAGAACTCAAGAAGTTTACAATTTAGTTGAGGTGATATGATACATGCAGAAATTACTAGAATTTAAGTCAAATATTTGAACAGTTTCATGCTAGTTGTAGTCATATTGAATTTAGAAAATAATGCAACCTGTTGAAAAAGACAGTTTTCACTTTGAAAAATTAAGGCTTTTCTAATGAAAAGAAATCTATTTTCTTTCTCTCCTATTCCATATTGGGAAAAAAGTAAGAAAAACAAATGTCTTATAACAAATACTCTTAGTTAAAGCAAAAAATAAATTCCTTCACTGGTCTTGTTCAAAAATCTCACATTCTGTACTTTGAATTTATCACCTCTCTGCCAGAGATGGACTACATGCTTCATCATCAATCCTTTGGAATCATAAGATAGTAATTATCAGAGTTCTTTTAGATTTCACTTGTTAGTCTTTTCACAAATGTTGTTATCGTAAAAATTGTTCACTTTTCATATGAGGTTTTTTTGGGGGGTGGGGTGGGATGGGGTGGTTAGTCACTATGGGGAAAAGCCAGAAATTAAGCAGTTTTTGTATCCTCTGAAGAAACAAATAAAACTATCTATATATGCTTTTAATTTCTGAGTGAAATAGTACTATCCACATTCAAGTGCGGTTACTAGAATTTTTTTCTTCTCACAGATGCACCTGGTTAGAATATTTTCTTGCAATTCTAAATAATCATCCCTCTCCAGACTTAGAATTGCCTTTGTGAACTCATGAGCTGCCGCAGGCAGAAGCTGCTGGTGGGAGAGGCATGCTGTGGAAATGGAAGCTGAAAGCTGGCTTGGACAGAGAACTCTTAGGGAAATTATTCAGGCAGAGATTATCGATGTGAAGGCATGACCTTGTCATCTTGCCAAGGACAGCAGGA
Source organism: Macrotis lagotis (assembly GCF_037893015.1). NCBI lineage: Eukaryota > Metazoa > Chordata > Mammalia > Peramelemorphia > Peramelidae > Macrotis > Macrotis lagotis. The sequence continues at coordinate 129,080,443 of NC_133664.1, forward strand.
CCTGCTGGACGGTGATCTGAGCATCTTGTGGCTGAGCCAACAGCTAACTCTGGCATTTCTTTTTATCAGCCAGCGGCACAAACTCTTAGACTTTCCCACTCATACTTTTGAATCATTTCAAATAGATTTTAGAAAGCATATTCCCCTGTGCCATAGAATCTACTGCAATTTTTCAGACCCATTTCCCCACCCTTTGGACCCATGAGAACCTTTCTAATCTCCTTATACATCTCAGGAGGGAGAATGCTCTTTATGAACCATGTAAAAGGGAAGTATACAATATGCCAATTTAGTACTGTTCAAAAACTTGTTTGTAAGCCTCAAAATTACAAAGCAGAAGCCAGACCTTGAATAGAACATGTGGGATATTCCAAATGTTTTTCAGTGAAGATCATCAAATGTTAACTCTTGATTGTTTCACACTAGATACTTCTAGCCATAGAATCATAAAGAATTGCTTATTGAAGAGATAGTTACACTTCTACAGGCATGAAAATGTCTTTCCCTTTTTTTTTTGAAAATTTTCTTAAAATGATCTGAGTGAAAGATTTGAATTTCTTGAATGCAACTTAAAAAATATGTAGTCTACCTTAAGCAGTTTTTTTTACTTTTTATTTACCTCCCCCCATTACATGCAAAGATAGTTTCTACATTTGTCCTTTTGCAAGCTTTTGATTTCCACAATTTTTTTCTTTTTTCTGTTTTCTGCTTTTTTTTAAGGCAATGGGGTTTAGTGACTTGCCCAAGGTCACACAGCTAAGTAAGTATTAAGTATCTGAGGCCATAGTTAAACTCAGGTCCCTCCTGACTCCAGGGTCATGCTCTATCCACTGCAGCATCTAGCTGCCCCAAGTTCCACAATTTTCTACCATGCTTCCTTTCTGCTCCACTCCCTTTGGCAGCAAACAATCTTATGAACAATCATGTTTAAGATATTTCTATGTTGTGAAAGAGGAATTAAACTAAAGTGGGGGGGGATCATGAGAAAGAAGAAAAAAATTACAGAAATTTTTAAAAAGTGGATATAATATGCTTTGTTTCTGGCTTCAGACACCATAGTTTTTTCTCTATGTGGACAGAATTTTCTGTTACAGGTCTCTCAGAAGTGTTTGAACACCAAGCTGCTGAGAACTGTGTCCATCACAGTTCATCTTCTCATAGTGTTGCTGCTAATGTATACAATGTTCTCTTGGTTCTGCTCATTTCATTCTGCATCAGTTCATGCAAATCCTTCCAGATTTTTCTAAAGTCTAACTATTCATGATTTCTTACAGAACAATAGTACTCCATCACATCCATGTACCATAATTTATTAAGCCAAGTGATGGACATTACCTCACTTTCTAATTCTTTGCCACTACAAAAGAGTTGTTATAAATATTTTTATACATGTGGCTCTTTTTTTTCATTTTTTTCTGATTTCTTTTGGATTGTCAAATAGTAATGGTGTTGCAAGATCTGAGGGTGTGTGAAGTTTTATCGCCCTTTGGACATAGTCCAAATTCCTCTCTAGAATGGCTGGATCAGTTCACAACTCCATCAACAATGCATTAGTGTCCCAGTTTTCCTACTGGGAAAAATATAATTTTCCTTTTTTGTCATTTTAGACAATCTGATACCACCTCTACCATCTTTAAATTTGAAGAAACAAACCCTGAGAAGGGAAATTATATGACCCAAGTTATATAGTAAATTAGTGACAGAATCAAAATTTTAGCCAAAATTTCTAGAACTGCAGTCCATTGTTTTCTCTAAAACTCAGAGCTTTAAATGGTACTTTATATTTAATAATAATGTTGGCATAAAACAGCAACTAACACATTCCCTGGAACCTAGAAAGAATTCAATAAATGTTTCTTCTCTTCTCCCCACTCCTTTCCTGCCCATTACATATCCTATTACCTTGGACAAGTCAGTTGAATTTTTAGGGTTCCAGGAATATATTTGAGATGGGTTGGCAGTCTTTATCTCTAGAGGGAATTTTCAAACTAAGGGATTTTATGAATTTATAGGTCCAGACCTCTATCCTCTATATGAATAACAATTTTAAAAATAATTGTTAGTTTTAAATCTTGATATTTCCCAATAGATAAGTCATTCTTTATAATGAAGAATATTAAAAAGAAGGGGAAAAATAAGTTCAGTAAAGCATTCCAAGGCATCAAAAATATCCAATGTTATATACGTTCTCCATACCCAAATCCCATCTTGCTTAAAAAATGGGGTGATCACTTCTCATCTTGGTCTTATATGAGACCAAACTTTTTTTTATTATAATTTCACTGCATTTAGTTTCAATTATTTGCATGTAATTCTTTCCATTTTCATTGTTGCAATCATTATGTGTATTATTTCCTTGCTTCCATTTATCTCATTTTTCATGCATTTGAATGTCTTGTCTTTCTCTATATTTATTATAGTCATTATTTTATAGCTTGCTAATATTCAATTATATTTGTATGCTACAACTTTTTTTATTTTTAGCCATTCCTCAAGTAATGGACATCTATTTTATTTCCAGCTACTGGCTACTACAAAAGTGCTGCTATAAATATTTTTGAGATCTGTCTTTTTAAAATAAATTTCCTCATGGGCATATATGTCCATCAATAGGCTCTCCAGGTCAAAGAGAATAAATCTTTTAAATCACTGTCTTACTAATAACTTCAAATTATTTTCCAGAATCGCTGGAATAAATTTCCAGCTCCACCTATTAATGTGCCCGTTTTCCATAACCCTCTTTTAATCATCTTTGAAAATTTGTGAGATGTAAATTAAACTTGAGAATTGTGTTCATTTATATTTTCTCTTATTACTAGTAATTTCAAGCAGTTTTTAATAGATTGAGGGACTGCATCTGTGGTTTCTTTAGTGTAGGGAATGCCAACAAGAAAACACTCTACTAATGCAGTTCAGCTCTTTGGCTTTAGCATTTTCTGGTGCTGGTTTTCGACATTCATAGAGGCAAGTTATATAAAAGTGGGACTTGGGTCTTCACAGCACTGAGACTAGTACTCTATCATGCATTATTTCATTTTGTCTTTCCAATGTTTCATGAAGTTGCTAAGTATTTGAAAATCTTTTGAGAACTATTTGTCTTTTGACTATCTACTGTAAGATTATTATTTTTTTTAGGTTTTTGCAAGGCACATGGGGTTAAGTGGCTTGCCCAAGGCTACACAGCTAGGTAATTATTAAATGTCTGAGACTGGATTTGAACCCAAGTACTCCTGACTCCAGGGCCAGTGCTTTATCCACTGTGCCACCTAGCCGCCCCTGTAAGATTATTTTTGATCTTATATATTGTTAATTGCCTAAATGTTTTCAATATCAAACTTTATCAGACGTTTCACAATTATTCCCCAATCACTTCCTGTCTTGTAAAGCATTTATTTCATTTATATAAAACTTTAATTTCATATAATCACATTTATAGATTTTTATCTTTATTTCTTATTTTGTTTACCCTCTAACTAAATCTGTGAATTGTATCAATTCCAATTTTTTTTGATAGCATGAGTTCCAACATTCAGATGACAGATCCATTTTGAGTTTATTATTGATTTGGTATAAGGTATGTTGGTCTGAAATTAATTGCTGCTATTTTCATGTATTCTCAGTAATTCTTATTAAATAGGAAAGTCTAAAAATGTCTCAAAAATCAAATAGAAAATCTAAGTAATTTATGTTTTCAAATTTATCAAACATTGAGCTATTAAAATCTGGTTCTTAGTACTCTGGTCCAATGATTTTCTTATTTTTAAATTATTGATTCACAGTATAATCTGAAGTCTCTAAGTGCTATTTTCCTGTACCTACTACCTTTTAAAAATATTTCCCTTAATATTAACAAACTTTTTTTTCCTCTGAATTAATTTTGTTATTATTTTGACTAGTTCTGTAAAGTATTATTCTTTCCTGGCTATTATTTCATATAATTTTAGAGATGTTATTAGTAGCAATAAAATAAGAGAAAAAAATAAAGACAAATATGAAAAAGTAGAAGACAAAATACTCATACTATGTACAACTGTTTTCCTGCTTCTTGTCATTTTACTTTGCATCAGTTTGAGTATTCCCTCTCTCAGTAATTTTAATGAAAGGCTCACTCACTCCTCCTTAAGACCCCCCCTCCAATTTCTCCCTTTCCCTCTCCACTGCAAAAGTTTTCTCTTACTCTTTTATGAGAAATAAATTAACCATATATTTGAAAGTTTGATATTCCATTGAATGTTCATTGGTTCCCCCAAACCAGTTTTGCTGGGTAGTTGATTCTTGGATGTAATCTGAGCTCTCTTGCCTTCCAGAATATCATATTCCAAATCCTATGATTCCTTAAAGTAGAAGTTGCTAAATCTTGAGCTATCCTGACTGTGACTCCATAATAATTAAATTGTTTCTTTCTGACTGCTTGAAATATTTTCTCCTTGATCTGGGAACTCTGAAATTTGACTTCAATATTCTTAGCAATATTCATTTTATGATCATTTTCAGGAGATTATTGGTGGAGTCTTTCAATTTCTATTTTACCCTCTGCTTCTGTATCAGGGCAGTTTTCCTTTTAACTTTTTTGATTTTTGCTTTTTAATTTCTAGGATCTTTATTTAATCATGAATTTAAGGTAGTCTAATAATTTTAAATTATCTCTTCTGGATCTATTTTCCAGGTCAGTAGTTTTTCCAGTGAGATATTGCAAATTTTCTTCTAGTTTTTCATTTTTATTGTTTTGTTTTATTGTTTCTTGATTTCTCACAGTCATCAGCTTCCCTTTGTTCCATTCTATATTTTAAGGAATCATTTTCCTCAGTGAGCTTTTGTATTTCCTTTTCCTCCTGACCAATTCTACTTTTTTAAAAGTATTTTTCTCCTCATTGGCTCTTTGACCTCTTTTTCATTTGACCTAATTTGTATTTTTAAGATGTTATTTTCATTATTATTTTGTGTCCCCTTCATTAAGCTGCTGCTGACTCAGTGTTCATGATTTTCCTGCATCACTCTCATTTCTCTTCCCAATTCTTCCTTTACCTCCCTTACTAGATTTTCAAAATTCTTTTTGATATCTTCATGGCCTGGTCAATTCATATTTTCTTGGATACTTTGGGTGTAGAAGCTTTGACTTTGCTATATTCTTCTGAGTGTGTATTTTGATCTTTACAATCACTATAGTAACTAAGTCAGATTTTTTTCCATGTTTGTTCATTTCCCCATTCTTTGACTTGATTTTAACTCTTTGTTAAGGTAAGGCTCTACTTCAAGGGGGAGGAGGTACAACTGTCCCAAGTTTCTGAGATTTTTTTTTTTTTTGCAGCTGTTTTCAGAGTTATTTCTAGGGATCTGCAAGTTTTCAATTCTTCTAAGGTCTTATGATCTAAAGAGGAGTGTGTACCATTCTCCTGACCTGGACTCTGGTCTCTGGGTGACCACAAGCATTCCTTTTAACCCTGGAACTGTGGGGAGGATCCCTACTCCCCTGGGGTAATAAACTCTATTGTACTTCTGCTCTTTTTGCTGGCCCTGGAACCCAAGACTGTGACCCATTGAGTCCTTCCCTCAGTGATAGCAAAGAGACCCGTGTAAACACCTTCTGACTTCCTTAGCATCCATTGACAGAGAGCTCCAAAAGCAGCTACCACTGCTGATTCAGTGGCTCCCAAGGACTGTTCTCAATCTACTCTGGTCTGGTCTGTGCTGTTAAAGCCCATACTGGACTGTGATCCACTTTCACTCTAGTGCAGCTGACCCTCCAAATTGCCCTTGGCAATCTCTGGGCTGGAAGCCATCACCACTGTCCCTGACCCAGTTGTCCCAGTGTCTGTTCCTGGACAGCTGGGGCAAATTTGCTTGGACTCAGGTCCAGCCCTTGTTGCTCTGAGCAACTGCAGACCCTTTCCCCTCATTTTCCAAGTTGTCTCAATTGGAAAATTGTTTTCTTCAGTCTTTCTGTGCATTCTGTCTCTCTAGAATTTGTATAGGGTCATTATTTAAAGATATTTTGGAGAGACTCAGGCAAGTCCTTGCCTGTATTCCACCATCTTGTCTCCATTCCCATATAAGTCATTCCTAATTGATCATGACATAATGTTACCTCTACTATGTACAACTGTTTTCCTAATTCTTCTCATTTTACTTTGCATCAGTTTATACAAGTTTTTTCATGTATTTCTGAAATGTGCCTGTTCATCATTTTTTATTACATAATAGTTAGTATTTCTCTTATACCACAGCTTGTTCAGTCATTCTCCTCAATTTCCAATAGTTTGCCACCATGAAAAGGATTCCTATCAATATTTTTGCACATATAGATACTTTTCTAAAGGCAATTTCATCTCTTTCATTCAATTTTCACAATCACTATGTCATAAACAGACTAAGACAATATCTGTCTGAAAATTTATGGAACTGAAGCATAGAAAAACACAGAATATGCTGGGATTTGGACTCTTGACAATTACTTTGTATTCGAAAAAAAGTTGCTTCATATCTCTGGCCTTCACAAAACAGATATGTTAAACATGCATATGGCATGTTAACACTCGCAAGTATTGACTTTAATATGGGTCACCCAAACCATATTAAAATGTAATTGGGAAACAACAAAATGAATAAAATATAGTAAAACAATACATTTTAATATCAAGATAATTTGTAACTCGCAGTAATCCTATATGGTTTAGGGGTCATTGTTTCTATTTGAGTTGACAACACAGGGTTAGAAAATCTCTGAGTTTCCTTTTCACTCAGATTCTAAGAATCTCTTAACTCTTAGACTATGGATCTCTTCCTTTCTAGTTCAATACTTTATCTATCTATATCTATCTATCTATCTTATAAATTAGAACCACAGAGCTAATATGTTTGACTTGATTTGAAACAGTCTTGGTTGACCTAGACATGGGATTTACTGCAAAGTTAACAGGGATACCTGGGGAAAAAATTTTTTAAAAATTGGCTTTGTCAGATGATCTTGGTTCTCTACCTAGCTTTACCATTTGCTATCAGTATAATTTGAAGCAAGTCAGCTAATCTTCCTGGACCTCAATTCCAACATCTATAAAAATGAAAGGTGTGGTAAGAGGAACTAAGATGATAGAAGAGAAGCAACAATCAAACTGAACTTTCTCAACATTCTACTCTAAATAACTTTAAAATCATATGTTAAATCAAATTTGGAGTGCCATAGCCAACAAAAGATTGAGGTAAGACATTTTTCAAGTCCAAGATAATTTAGGAGATTAGAAAGAGAGGTGTGCCCCAGAGGTGGAATCCAGATCAGAGAACATGGAGGTAATAATAGTAGTGGCCACTGGAGACAGTTATGACAGCAGCTGCAGCAGTAGCTTCAGGGGCTCTTAGTCCAGAGACAGAAGGGGATTACACAACTGGTTACAAAATGATTAGAGGTACACAACTTTATTTCTCATACACAGTTCTGGACTGGGATCTAGAGCAGAGAAGAGAGATTTGATTGGTCACAAGGGAGAAGGGACAAAGGTCCTAGGGCTGATGGAAGCATTAGAGTTTGAGGGAAAGGGAATCAGGGAACCTGATCACAGTTACAGAGACAAGGGAAACACTAGTACTTGCAGCTATAAGGGGACTAAAAATCCTTCCTGGGTAAAGACCATAATGCTGAGAAAAAATGCAGTGATTATACCTGTTTCTGATTCATACCACTGAGAAGCACCAAAGTCATACAGAACTCCATAATTAGCTTTGGATAAGAACAGCATGAAAAAGTCTGAAGTTTGGGAGAATAATTTGGTACTCCCAGGTGAGCAGAGCCCAACTTTAACATAATGTTCAAAACAAGAAAAAGTCTGGGAAAAATGATCTAATGACAAAAAACCTGACCACTAAATGCTACTGGGATGATAAGGAAGAACGAGTCACAAATTTGGAAGACAACAGTGTGAAAACAGCTACAAGCAATAACTCAAAGGAAAAAATTCAAGTTGAATACAAACCCAACAAAGATTTCTGGAAGAGTTAAAAAAAAGAGATGAAAGTGGTAGAGGCTAAATTGGGGAAAAAAGTGACAGCAATGCAAGGAAATAGTGAAAAAATGAATTATTAGCTTGGTCAAAAAAAGGCACAAAAATACTAAAAAATAATACATTAAGAAATAAAGTTGACCCAATGGGAAAAGATGTACAAAAATCATTAAAGAAAATAATTTCTTAAAAATTAGAATTGAGCAAGTGAGAGTTAATGTCATTTCATGAAACATCAAGGAACAATAAAACTACTTTGAGTAAAAAAAAAAGAAGAAATAGAAAGATAATTCAACTGGAAAAATAGATCAAGAGATAATTTAAGAATCATTTCTCTACCTAAAAGCTATGATCAAATAAAAAGCCTATACACCATATTTCAAGAAAATATAAAGGGAAATCATCCCAATATAATAGTTCCAGAGGGCAAAATGAAAATGAAAACAAAATCCACTGATTATCTCCTGAAAAAGCACCAAAGTGAAAAATCCCAGGATTATTATAACCAAATTCCAAAGCATCCTGGATGAGGAGTAGCCAGAAAGAAACCATTAAAGAATCATGAAGCTACAGTTAAGATCATGAAAGATTTAGCTTCCACTATGCTAAAGAAGTAGAGGGCTTGGAATATGATATTCTAGAAGGCAAAGAAGCTAGGATTACCACCAAAAATAACCTCCCCCCACAAAATCTATTATGATCCTTCAATGGAAATGAATATTTAATGAAATAAAAGATTTTCAATCATTCCTTATAAAAAGACCAGAGCTGAATTACAAATTTGACATTTAAACACAAGATTCAAGAGAAATTTTAAAAAAATAAACAAGCAAGAGAAATCATAAAAGATTCAATAAGTTTAAAGTGTTATATTCCTATATGGGAATATGGTACATGTATCTTTCTAAGGGCATAATCATTATCAGGGCAGTTAGAAAGATTCTTCATAGACAGAAGTACAGGCATGAGTCAATGATGTAGGGATGATTTCAAAAAAAATGAAAGGGTAAGAAAGTGTAATATACTTGGAAAGATGGGGAAGAGAAGAAGAATGGGAGAAATTTTCTCACATAAAATGGACACACAATGAAGAATTTTTACAGTAAAGGAGAAAATAATGGAGGTACTGTGTACCATTTAAACATTTTCTTCTGATCTGATTCAAAAAGGGAAGTATATACATATAACTTAACAGGGAAGTAGAAGGGAAGGAGATGAGAAAAGGGAGAAGGTGAAAAAACAGGGAGGATTAAGGGAAACAGTGGTCATAAGCAAAACAGACTTGAAGAGGGACAAAGGGAGGACAAAGAGAAGAAAATGGGGTGGAGGGAAATAGAGAGTTTGCAATCATAACTGTGAATGTGAGTGGGATAAACTCTTCCAGAAAGTAGAAGTGTATAGAGAATAGTATTAGAAGCCAAAATGTAACAATCTATTGTTTACAAGAGATACACTTCAAATGGAAAGGTACACAACAGAATTAAAATAAAGGACTAGAGCATAATCTATTATGCTTCAGCTGAAGTAAAAAAAAAATAAAAGGCAACAGGAGCAATCATGATCTCAAAGAAAATAGTAGAATGGATTGAAAACCTAAATTCAACAATAGGTTGTATACAAGAGACACACTAGTGACAAAAACAGACACACACACACACACACACACATGCACAATTGAAAAGAAGGACTGGAGCAATCTATTATATTTTGAAATGAAGAGAGCAAGGGTTGCAATCGTGATCTCAGACAAAGCAAAAGCAAAAATACTTAGAGATGAGGGAAATTGCATTTTGCTAAAAGTTTTTATAAATGATGAAGTATAATAAAAATTTTATAGCAAGTTTATCTGATAAAGGTGATAATGGTCTCATTTCTCAAATATATAGGGAAATAAGCCATTTCTCAATAAATGGCCAAGTGATATCAACATGCAGTTTTCAAAGGAAGAAATCAAAGTTATCTATGGTCATATGAAAAAAATGCTCTAAATCAGTATTTACTAGAGAAGGCAAAGTAAAACAGCTATAACAACAAACATTGGAGGGGATAACAGAAAATAGATAAGTTGATGAACTGCTTAGTGGAATAGTAAACTGGTCCAGGCATTGTAGGGACAGTCTGGAACTATGCCTAGAAGGGTCACTGCTGAGACTATACCCGCAAAAAGACCAAGAGGAGAAAAGGGACTATAAGCACAGAGGTTTTATAACTCTTTTGTAGTGATAGGGTGTTGGGAATTGAGAGATGTCAATCAATTGGGGAATGATTAGCTATGTGGCATATGATAGTGATGGAATACTGTTGTGCTGTAAGAAATGATCGGGGGGGGTGGTTTCAGAAGAAACATGGTAGAATCTTTATAAATTTATTCAGGGTGAAGTGAGAAGAATAAGGAGATCATTGTGCCTGGTAGCTTCAATTCTGTAATGATGATTAACTGTGGAAGGCTTAGGCTATTCTGTTCAATACAGGTGATCCAAGACATTTCCAAAGGACTCACAATGAAAGAATACTATCCACCTCCAGAGAGAGAGAGAGAACTGATGAACTCTATTGAAGTATAATTTTCTCACATTTTTTTGCAATTTGACTATATGAGTTTGCATGTATAATGGATATATTATTTGCCTTCTTAGGGCTTGTGGGGAAAAGGTAATCTGGAAAATTAAAAAATTTTAAAAATATAAATTTTTACAAAAGAAAAAAGTCAGCTAGAAATAAAAAAAATGGTACATAAAGATCCTGTGGTCTGCATATTCACTTAGAAAATCCATATTAACATTATATATGTTTTATGATATTTTAATTTATTTAGTTAAATATTTATAATTATATTTTACCTTAGTTTGGGTCATCATCAGGTATGTTATAGACAGCCTGTTGTATACCTTTGCTTTATATACCAATTGAATCTTAGAAAAAATCAAGTGTCATATCTATGCATTAATTTTCCCTGGTTTTATAGATAAGGAATCAAAAACAGTAATTATGTGCAAGTTCACATAGATTATTCTTTATAGAAAGCAGGCAATAGCAGGGAATTTTTTCTATCCAGCAGGATATGAAAGTGAATAAATAGTGAGATAATTTTTATGGACATTATTTATATCTGTAATATAAAGTAAATGACATTTTTGTTCATTTTTTTCAAATAAGGCATTTTGAATACATGTTTAATGTTTCCACAGTTAATAACTTAGTTGTGTAGAGGTGGTGTGTGTGTGTGTGTGTGTGTGTGTGTGTATACAGTATAAAATCCTAAACTTTTGGTTTGCATATTTTGAGTTAGAGTATAATCACTAAGCTGGCCTCTTTCCCTCATTTTGTCTCTGGGATATACTGGCTCCATTTTAGTAAAGATGAATTGTTTGTTTTTTATTAAATTTTATTTTTAATTTATAGAAAAAAGTGTTTAAAGCATTAATTGAAATTATATGACCAACATTTCTTTTTACAAATATAGAAAAACTGTAATAATTATCACTAAGCCATTAATATAGTTATTATTTTACCTATCTTTAGGATTTGAAAGCTATCATTGTACACATTAAGAAATCTAGGACACTCTCCCTATTCATTTTTTCCTTTCTTAAGAATTCAATCCCACATTCCAGGAATTTGACCAGAAATGAAATAATTTTTGTTCAAAATAGTTATGTTTGATGGTATGATTTTGATTTGAAAAGGAATAGAGACAATAAGTGTTTTTTTACAGGAAACTAGAAAGTCATTTTTTCTGTTGGTCATGAGTACTGAAGTTTAATTCTTTAAGGAATTTTGGGGCTACCTAAAGAATGACAGTCTTTAGAGAACATTATAATGGTTTCATTGGAAAAGTTTTCCCATTAGTTAGTATCTGATTTCTTTATTTCCTGAGGGTTTTTTTAGCATTAAATCTTTTCTTAAAGTATTTTTGAGGTTTTTTTCATTTCAAGTTGGAAACTGTCTAACCCATTTTTCTCTCCAGAACTTATATTTTTGGTGCTTTTCACAATGTATTTCCTATCCCAAATTATTTTTAATGTAAGAACCGACAATTCATATATAAGGCAAGAGATGGTACAAGATTTTTTTTCTCTTCTTTACATCTATATTAAGGAGGGTTCCAAAAGAAATATATACATACCTGCATACACACACACATTCATACATAAATATGGTTAAATTTATATAAACATATGAAGTCAAATAGCAAATTATCTTTAAATGCATATTTCTCTATAATAAAATTTAAATCTAGCTACATGGTCAATAATTAAAACTACTATTAAAAATTTTTTTATCATATCCTATTGATTAGTTGATTTATAAGCATCATTAAAAAATTTAAAAAGTGTGATTAAAAAGACTGTATGATATTTTTGGCAGGAATTGATATTTTGTTTATTTTTCCAAGTACATAAAATGGTAATTTTTCAACAAACATTTTTACCGGTCTAATAAATTAAAAACCTGTATTTGCAGCTCTTTGTTTAGGTGAGCTGCATCCTTGAATTCACATCCATGAAGACTGGCTGATATGATTGGTGGGTTGGAGCTCAACATTCTATAAGAGTAGAGTAGATTCTTTTCACAAAAAAAAAATATCAATTCAACAGAAAGGAAGAACTACAGTGCCAGAAAAGTGTTTTTTTTAAAGTTCATTCTTTCCTTTGACAGATTTTGTTCATAGATTTACTTTAATTTGTTTTCTCTAGTACTCACCTCTTATCTCCAGGGCTAAGCATGGGTTCAAAGTTTCTTTCTTTTTTAAAATTTTATTTATTTAAGGCAAAGGGGTTAGGTGACTTGCCTAAGGTCACACAACTAGGCAATTATTAAGAGTCTGAGGCTGCAATATTACTCTTTAGGAACAGGGTATAAAAGGGCTGGTTTTGTGCAAGCAATAAGGGAGGACTTTTATCTAGGAATGGGAAAGAGTTCTTAAATGAATTATGGGATCATAAAGGAGGTACTTCAGAGCCCATATAATCTAACCCCTTCAACTTGTAGATGGAGAAGGTGAGACAAAAATAGGTTAGGGGACTTATAGAGATTTAGCTAGTAAATATTGGAGGAAGATTAAGAAATAAGGATTTTTCTCTCTTTGCATTATCTACTACAACCTCCTAAGATTTGACTCATTCAGATAACACCTTACCTATGGTTCTTAAGATTTCCATTTGGGAAGACCTTCTCTGGTTCGAAGAATGATTTATCCAGTAGAGCCAGCCTCAGATTCAGAAGACTTGGGTTCAAATCCCACTTTTGACAAACCTTGACTGTGTGGCTCTGGGCAAGGCACTTTCACTTTCAGTATTCTAGACACATAAGATTATATTTTGTAAAGAAGGCACTAACATGCATTGGTAGAGGAAGTGTTCTCATTTGAGAGTTTCTTATAACAATGAAATCCCAAGTCCACTATCCCTCTATCCTACTCCTATTTTATCTATATGTTGGTGCCCAAGAAAAGAAGTCATATTTTTAGTCTATACCTTGGAAGTTAGGGAAGGACTTAGCGTTGAAACTCCCAATAATTTGATCTATTAATAAGAAATAGTCTCCAAGCTCCAGTGGCACTTGGGACTCTGTGGGGATACTGACAGAATCTGAGTTGTCATGGTTATGATAGGTCTTGACTTGGCTAAGGAGGGCCAGATACCAGCTTGAGAAGAGCCTCCTTTAATTCTGTGCAGGCACCAAATCTTATACCTGCGTCTTTGTCACAGGGAGCAGATGCATGTCTTTTCCTAGGTTACTACTTTGGGTTTTGGTTTGGGGAGATAGGTCTAGTAGGTTATATCTTTGAGAAAATGGAAGTCCTTTGCAAATTTGTGATGATCTCTTTGTATTAAAGACCATTTAGAGGTAGTTTGCTAGAAAACATTAGTCGCTAAATAATGAATTGAGCTCATCTTCCTCTATAACTTATGAATTGAAACTGTGATCTGAGGCTCCTTTGCCTCCTGGGCTAGGAAAAAAAAATGACATCGACATAAGTGATTAGTCTCTCTATACTTAAATAGTTGTCAGACTTTTACCAACTTAAACTATTTGGAACACAACCAAAACCCTTGAAGTAATCAAAGGAAAATAGATAAGTACTATATATGTCAGAATTCACAGATAAGACATAGATTCTGTAGATCAGAACCTATTGAAGAGTTTAAATTTTCAAATATTAAACCTGATGATTAATATGTTTGTTTATCTGGTTTATTTTGTAAATTTTACTGTTTCTAAATACAAAAGATATTGTATTAGAGTGATATATCAAAAACATGACATCTGACTTGTATTTAGTACAGTTATGATTTTTGATCTTTATAATTATAGTCTTTAATCAATAATTATAAAGTTGTTTTTACCAAGCTCTGTTTAAGAAAGTTGTTTTAGAATTATTTCCATTAAAATGATTCAAACTTTTGTTAAAAGTTTCAGTAATTAAAAAGGGGGAGATCAATTTCATTTATTTTTAAAAAATCATTTATTTGCAACAATTCTTCCCCATAAAAGACCAGATAAATATAGTTTCATATTATATTTTGCAAGCAGTTTGGATTTCTTACTCTAGACAAGATGTACAAATTTGATTTGTCTACTGAAATCCCTTCTTTTGTTACCTTTCAAATATTGGACATTATCCCAATCAATTTTAGCTACTAGCTCCTATAGACTTCTGTAGCATGCATGCTGACTCCTTAATTAAAAGCCTATGCCAGGAAGCAACTGTCATCTCAAGTCTTCCCTCCCACTGTTGGATATCTGTCAATTCAATGTTATTTTTTTATTTGAAGAAATGTTGTTTGGCCTCAAAGCATTTTTTATAGTTTAATCAAACATGAATTGTCTGATAGTTAAATAGGGAAAATATAGTACTATTTAGGAAGAAATGACTTTCTTCATATGAATGCTATATTATCATTGCATAGGTGAAGAAATAGCAACTCCAGAATGAGTTAATGGGAGGTCCAAAAAAGAACTCTCAAATTCTTCAAGTCCGAAATCAGGCATGTCAAGCTCACTACCATTTTCGGTAGGAAGACTCTGTGCAGCCTGTATTGCAAGTACTGAAATGAGGTTTCCCATTGTGTACTTGAACACCTGGTGGAACTACAGTATGTCTGTGTATCCATAGTGCCAAAAAAGCTTGTTGAAAAATTAAGTTAAATTATCCAAAACCCTGTAAACACACACACACACACACACACACACAAACACACACACTCTCATAGAGATAAGGTAACTTAATTGAATTCAACTCACGTTTGTTCAAAAACCAGTTGAAAGTTTATGTATATACATAGCTTAATCTCATGCATTCATTTATTGATCAACACTTATTTAGCATAAGACACATAATTCACTGGAGCATTTGGAGTCAGTCCCTCCTTTGGGTTGTTCAGAACCGAACTAGAGATTGTTTCCCCTACCTTCTGGTTACTTTTTTCTCCTGTATGCCTCCTAAGTATTCCAGGAAGCCATTAATACAAATTTCTGTATATGATCTGTTAAACACTATGATATATCTCTAAGTTGAATAAATAACATATAAAGAAGCATTTCTGGGTGGGGAGATGTTAGTCAATTGCCCAACAAGCATTTATTATATACCTACTGTATGCAAAGAACAAAATATTTTCTCAGATCTTACATTCTAAATAGAAGCTTATATTCACACTATGGCAAGGAGAACATTTTAATTCTTTCCAAACTAGACCAGTAATAGATATATATCCATGTGGGCATGTGCGTGTGTGTATGTCTGTGAAAGACATCTAATACATACATACATATACATATATATATATATATATATATATACACACATATATATACATCCAATACCTAGTTTTATGTTTTGATTCTACTTTCAGTAAATGGCATAACAGCAGGAATTCCATCTTTATTTTACAGGTTTATGATCACATCTAGAGTCTTCTTTGAAGGGTTCACTCAATAAATCCAGTAATAGTGACTAACTCTCTCTCCAAGACCACTTACCTGCTAAGGAATAAGATGGCACATGCTGAGTTTTTATCTGCAAGCTTCCAAATAAATTATTATACAATTCAAATATTAATCAACTCCTAAATATGGGAATTATCAATAAAAACTTAACCCTATCACTTCTTTTTACTTTAATCAGCAAATATTTAATGAAGTCCTTCTGTGTAAGATATCTACTAAGTGCTATAGGGAGACAGAAGACAATCACTGTTCTTAGAATGTTTAAGTAGAATTTGGCAGACAAAATAAACACATTCAATGAACTCAAAACACTATACTTTTAAGAGTAAACTGAGTGGAACAGATGACAAATTCTATAGAAATTAAATTACAATATAAAATATCTGTATTGTATTTGTGCCTTTTTTTCAACACACAGATTCCACATCTAAAATGGATCATAGTTAAATCAACATGAGCCTTAAGCTTTTTCCAACAATTCTTTCCACAGTCTGTTTAGAGAGTCAATGTTTTAACCAGTATAAGAAATAAATTACTTTTGATTTTAAAACGAAATAATCTTAGAGTGCTTCTTACTTAAGTCTTCCTCAGTGATGTAACTATCAACTGACTTTTCATAGCTTCACAACTTCTAGCCAGGTTCCTTCTCTCCAATTCAACTCTAGCTAGGATAATTAATTGATCTTGGGAATGTATCCATCAAACAAGTTAGATAACAGAATTGAAGAAAGTTTTTTCTAGCATTCACAGTCATCTTGCAAATGGAATCATTTTTAATTGTCCCTTATAATGTCTTCAATACAGTTGGAATACAGAAGGAATGATGAAACTTCCAACTCTCAACAGAATGCTAAGAGGCAGGATGCTATAGAGAGTAAAGCTAAAAAGGTAATTACAAATTATCCAACAAGAATGCCAGGTTTAAAGTCACACAATATTTCTAACTGTTCTTTTCTTGGCAGGCAAAGAAGTAGGATGCCTTCCTCCCCATTTTTCTTCCTCGCCATCTTCCTCTCTCCCTCTATTCTTTTGTTTTTCTGGATCTCAGGTCCAGGAGCTTAGTCCAGAAGAGACAATTTAATTTCATCTTTTTTGAAGAAATTGTTACCTGCCATTTCTTTAGGGTTATTGTGAAGAATTAGATTCTTGTTTTAAAAATTCATTTTGATAGATTTGTAAGTTTGTATTAAACTAGAAATTGTCTCCAAAATCCATACTATAGTCCTCATTAAATTTATTCCTCTTTCTCTCAGGCAAAATTATTCATTTTTTCAATAGTGTTCAGTCAATTTTCCTATTAACCATGGCCTAAAAGATTCCAACTTATTAACTCAGAAGGGAAGATGTCATTTGTATTCCCAGAGGTCTTTTTGAGGAATGATGAGAATGCAGATCTAGAGATTTGAGGTGAGAAGTCCTCAGCAATCTAAATATCCTTCTAAGCATGTTTTTATGAAATAAAAGAACTTGGAATTGTTAGCACTGTTTTACAATCATTCTCTTTTTTGGAATTCTTTTTTAAGGAAGCTTTTATTTATTTTGAGTTTTACAATTTTCCACCATTCTTGCTTCCCTCTCCTTGCCCCTCACAGAAGGCATCATGTTGGTCTTTATATTGTTTCCATGGTATTCCATTGATCTCAGTTGAATGTGATGACAGAGAAATCATATCCTTAAGGAAGAAAAATAAAGCATAAGAGATAGCAAAATTACATAATAAGATAAAGTTTTTTTTCTAAATTGAAGGTAATAGTCTTTGGTCTTTGTTCAAACTCCACAATTCTTTCTCTAGATACTGATAGTATCCTCCATTGCAGATACCCCGAAATTGTCCTTGGTTGTTGCACTTCTGGAATAAGCAAGTCCATTAAGGTTGGTCATCACCCCCATATTGCTGTTAGGGTGTACAATGTTTTTCTTGTTCTGCTCATCTCATTCAGCATCAGATTCAAATCCCTCCAGGCTTCCATGAATTCCCAGCCCTCCTGGTTACTAATATTACAATAGTGTTCCATGACATACATTATACCACAGTTTGTTAAGCCATTCCCCAACTGAAGGACATTCACTTAATTTCCAATTCTTTGCCACCACAAACAGGGCTGCTATAAATATTTTTGTACAAATGATGTTTTTACCCTTTTTTCATAATCTCTTCAGGGTATAGACCCAGTAGTGGTATTGCTGGATAAAAGGGTATGAACTTTTTTGTTGCCCTTTGGGCATAATTCCAAATTGCTCTCCAGAAAGGTTGGATGAGTTCACAGCTCCACCAACAATGTATTAGAGTCCCAGATTTCTCACATCCCTTCCAACATTGATCATTGTCCTTTCTGGTCATATTGGCCAGTCTGAGAGGTGTGAGGTGGTACCTCAGAGATGCTTTAATTTGCATTTCTCTAATAAGTAATGGTTTAGAGAAATTTATCATATGACTGTGGATCACTTTGATTTCCTCAGCTGTAAATTGCCTTTGCCTATTCTTTGACCATTTGTTAATTGGGGAATGGCTTGTTTTTTTTGAAAATTTGACTCAGTTCTCTGTATATTTTAAAAATGAGTGGGACAGATGGATCCACAAGTGAATTCTATCAAACATTTTAGGAACAATTGGTTCCAATTCCATTTAAACTCTTTGGAAAAATAGGTGAAGATGGAACTCTGCCTAACTCTTTCTATGACACCAATATGGTGCTGATACCTAAACCATGAAGAGTTAAAACAAAGAAAGAAAATTATAGACCTTAA
Organism: Macrotis lagotis; assembly: GCF_037893015.1. NCBI lineage: Eukaryota > Metazoa > Chordata > Mammalia > Peramelemorphia > Peramelidae > Macrotis > Macrotis lagotis. The sequence goes on from NC_133664.1 coordinate 129,099,135, forward strand.
ATAAAATCTTATCAAAAAGATTACAACAAGTTATCACTAGGATAATACATTATGTTCAAGTAGGATTTATCCCAGGAATGCAGGGTTGGTTCAATATTAGAAAAATTGTTAGCATAATTATATCAATAATAAACCCATAAGAAATCATATGATCATATCAAAAGATGCTGAAAAAGCATTTGGCAAAAAATATAGTTGGCAGTTTTAAAGACACATTTGAACAACGAAACCATAAAATTTGCTCTTCTCTGATATCTGAGTATGCATGGTTCCCCTATACCTTCTTTTTTGACAGGTACCAACATGTTAATTGCTGTAGCAATTGCAAAATGAAATATGTGATGGAAAGGATGGTCCATTTTAATTAAAAGAAAGAATAAGTTAAAAATGCAAGAAGTATTATTTCACTCATATTCTTATTCCTTACAATATGTCCAAGAGTATATCTAATCTTTACTATCAAGATTTCTATTAGTATAAACAAACTATTCATGAGATAGCAAGTGCAACCTCAGAAGCCTTAGAACCAAACCTACCAAAGGGTATGGCAAAGAAAATACAAAAGAACTGCATTTTCTCTAGCAAGAACCAAATGGCACAATGCTATCTGTACATAAAGTGGTTGAACCAATCTTGAATCATTCCAAGCAATTCATTTGGTCAGACTCATTGGTCATAAGAATGTTATAAATCAATGAAGCTTAATTTTCAGAGGGATGGAATTAATGAAATTCAGGTACCATTGATTACCAGGTATAAAGTTAACAATACAAGTTATATTCCTGGTTAATAATGTACTTCTATAAATTTTCCCCAAAGTAACAATCAATCAACCAATTAGTAACCTACTTATTTTTGTAACAATACTTCACTTTATCATTAGTATAAAGGAAACATGAACTATGTACTTTCATTCAATGATGGGTTCATTGGCATTCAAATGAAACTATGGAATATTCCAAACTTAATTATTTTCTATGGTGCAGTAGATAGAGTGCTGAGCCTAGAGTAAGGAAGACTCATCTTCTGAAGTTCAAATCTAAGCTCAGATAAGAGCTATGTAATCCTGGGCAAGCCATTTAACCTTATTTTCCTTAGCTTCCTCATCTTGTAAAATAAACTAGAGAAGAAAATAGCAAACATTTCAATATCTTTGTCAAGAAAACTCCAAATAAAATAACAAATAGTTACTGAACTACAGACATATATATATATATATATATATATATATATATATATATATATATATATATATATATGTGTGTGTGTGTGTGTGTAAATATGCTAAAATGGACACACTATTATGTGTGTGACATAAAGTTTTTGATATTTCTAAAGAGGAAAATAAATTACTATAATTTATTCCATTTTTGCAAATGGTAAAAATAACAGAAAAAATTTCAACCTAATCAGTTTTTGATTGTGAGTGCCATGGTGGAGTTTCAAAGGCCCAGGTTTTAGCCAGGTTATTCTCTCTCTAAATAGCTCAATATGTGTTTTAGCATAGTATAGTAGGGCTGCATTGAACATCTGGGTGCCAATATCAGTTGAGCCATTAACTTGTCATGGTGCTTTTATCATATTACTTTCTTTCTCTCGGTCTCATTTTCCTCATCTGTAAAATGAAGGTATTATACTTGATAATGCCTAAATCCTTGCAAGTCTATAACAGTCTTTCATTCTGGTTCTTTTCTTAAGTATACCATTAGGTAAAAGGATCTAAGTGGAAAATTGGGGTACTTCCTACCAAGGTTTGGGATACTGTGATGCTAAGAAAGAAAAGGTTGACAGGTATGTCCCATCACAAACTATTCATCTCTGTTTCTTGCACCATATAGTGGGACACAAAATTTGTGAAGAGGATAAGGCATAATTCTAGGATATTAAAAAAGGGATTGCAAGGCAAGTGTATGTGTATTGGCATTTGGGGAGTCCCTGAGAAGGCTTCTGGCTTGCTCAGTGAATAGAGTGCTAGGTTCAGGAAGACCTGAATTCAAAACTGACCTCAGACACTTCCTAACTGCATCAGCCTGGGTAAATCACTTAACCCTGTTGGCTTCAGTTTCTTCACCTGTAAAATGATCTAGAAAAGGAAATGGCAAACCACTCCTGGTTTCTTGCCAAGAAAACTCAGTGGACAGTAATGGTATGATATGGTTCACAGGATCATGAAGGGTTAGGGTCAGACATTAGTGGACAAAAGAAGAAAAGTCAATCATTTTAATATGCATTTATTTCCCCGAGATTTGAGAATGAAGGGACCATCCTTTCAACAAGAACAGAAATAATATGGTATTGATGAGAAAGCAAAATAGTGTGTGCAAGAGTTTAGATTCTGTAGTAGTGCATTTGGAACTTGGAGCAATAGAAGTTGCCTATGAAATTAAAATAAAATGAACTGGGGCAAGACTGTGTCTCACTATATCACTATGCAGCACATACTTGTATAGAATGACCTATGGTATACTCAAATTGTTTCTAATAGTTCACTTTCAATGTCTTCCAGATTCCTTTTTTATTTTGTTTTTGTTTTTGCAAGGCAATGGGTTTAAGTGATTTGCCTAAGATGACACAGCTAAGTAAGTATTAAGTGTGTAAGGTCCTCCTGACTCTAAGACTAGTGCTTTATCCACTGCACCACCTAGCTCCCCCCTTAGATTTTTCTTTTGGAAGAAAATTCTCTGGGCATGAGAAGAGGTAGAAGAGAGAGATGGTATAACTATGATCTGGTATCCTAGACATAATGACATAATTCTTCCCAGAATGTTTGATTTTGACAATATGACTATACCCTACTTGGATGCAATAGACAATCCCTCCACGTCTTTGAAAATCATTTTCATTAGATTCTATTGTCTAAAAAGGTTAATTTCCTGGTGACTAACATTCTTGTGATAAACGTCTTTGCAAAGACCTAGACTGGTCTTTAAATATTTAAATCAAACACACACACGTACACACACACACACACACAAACACACACACACACACAGACACTTTTTTATGATATCTTTCCAAAAGGGTAGAAAGTTCTTCAACATGGTACCAGATTCTAGACATAACTTTCAAATCAGGGTTACTTCCTTTAAACAAGGAGGTGATTCATAAACCATAATGAAAATCTAAGCCAGGTTTACAAAAAAGTTGTGAAAAGTATTTAACCCAGAACTCTTACATTAGACTTGGACAATTTTGCTTTTCCTACTCTCTTTTTAGTCTTTTCCTTTCCTTTCAGGTCTATATCATAGACATTTATCTATAGAGCCAATGCATTATAAGAATTGCATAAATATCACCTATTACACTAAGAATGAAAGAAGGACTGTATGTTAAGGTCCTCTCAAACATGCCATCTGGTTTCCATTTGGTTCACTTGTATGGATTTATGTTCTTGTTGATAGCTAGTTAATATAGTGAATAGAATGTCAGCTTTGGATTTAAGAAGATACTTACCTGTTTGACCCTGAGCCAAGTTATTTGACCCCTCACTCTATTTCTTTACTTGTAAAATGGGGCTAATGATAGACATTTCATAATAGCTATAATAGCTCACAAGGTTGTTGTGAGAAACAAATGAAAAAATATGTGTAAAATTTTGCAAAACTCTAAGTCCTGCAAAAAATATCTATTATTATTGTAGATTTTAAATTATAGCTCCTTGGGTGCCTATCTATCCCCTCAATTATTTTCTCCCATAAATTCACCACAGAGAATTCAACCAACATATTGGAATATATCAACAGTATGCATAAGAAGTTCATCAATTATCTTTCTCTATTGGGCCAATCTGTCTTCTTTTATGATTACACATCTCTTTTATGACATCCTTTATGTGACTGTTCTTGCATAATTCTTTATTTGAAATGTCTTACAGCCTGCTCACACTAACCATACCTCTCTCCATTGCCCTTTGGTGAATGCTTTGTCAACATTTAATTAGGCTCTCACTCTCAGAATTGTGCTATTCCTTCAAAAATATGCTGCTTTACATTTGTTGTCTTTAGGATTCTTTTTTGTTTAATGATGTGACGGCAACTCAGTTTCTTTGGGAGATAACTTGTGCTACTTTGCAAAACCTAATTTCAGTCCCACCTGAGAATTAGTATAAGATGAAGAGATCAACTTTAAAACTTACTATTGCTACAAGTTGTATGTTTCAGGCAAAATGCAATTGGCATATTTTTCTTCTTGTATATTTATTAAATATCTCAGTTATTAAACTCTCAGATTCTGAGAGTTCGGATTAGCAATTGTTAATAATTTTTTTTTCACAACAATTCAAGTAAATGTGATTCCCAAGGCATCAAAAAGCAGGCCACAGAAAAAGTAGTTAAAAACTGCCACCAGCAAGGAGAATAAATGGCATTTGTAAGGAAGTTCTCTGGGATCTCAGGAGCTCTCTAACAATAGCCTAAATCTGCTTTAAAAAATTCTCTTTGCCCAGAAGGCCCACAGATGGATCGCACATCACTTTACTGGGGACATAGCTTCAGTTGCTTCAGTTATAGTCTGCTTTTGGCAGTATATTTGCTGCTTGAGTATTAGAATTAACCCAAACTTCCCAGTTCTAGTAGTGTCCTGGCCCATAATACCTATTCTAGTCAGAATCCACCATAGATCAAGTTTCATAAAATAATCAGATTGGGGGTAGAGTGGAACAAGGCTTTGGTGGTTGACTCCACCCTGCATGCTTGGATGCTTCCCCTTCAGGAAGGGAAATCACTAAGATATGTCTCATATGTGTTCCTTTGAGTACATCTGATTTATTTGTGCCATTAAGATATCTAATTCTCCAGATTCAGCTTTGAGTGTAATTCCTAATACTTGTAAGCTGAAATTTCTGAGTCTGTTTCTTTCCTGTAGGCATGCCTATGAAAACAGTCAGAGGGACTCCATGAAAAAGAGTCAGAGACAGAGTGAGAGAGAGAGAGAGAGAGAGAGAGAGAGAGAGAGAGAGAGAGAGAGACAGAGACAGAGACAGAGACAGAGACAGAGACAGAGACAGAGAGAGAGATGGGATGGAGAGAGACAGACAGAGAGAGAGAGAGAGAGAGAGAGAGAGAGAGAGAGAGAGAGAGAGAGATGGAGAGAGGGATGGAGAGAGACAGAGAGAGAGAGAGACAGAGAGAGAGAGAGACAGAGAGAGACAGAGAGAGAGAGAGAGACAGAGAGAGAAATTGGACAGACAGATATTGAGGAAAAAGAATGAAAAGAGAGATGGAGAAAGAGAGAAGAGTGATGAAGAAAGACAGAGAAAGAGAGAGAAAGAGAGCAAGCATTTTGTTTCTAGAAAACACAAACTGTTTTAAGATATCTTTTTGATGCTTCTGAATTTTTTATCACCCTACCACCACCACCACCATCACCAAGTATTCCTATTTCCTTGCTATGAAATTCTATTTGTCTACTCTTAGTGATAGCTTGTTAGCATTACAGTTCAGGCCTCCTAGTCTGTTATTCACTCAGTCAGGAGTATTTACTGACTCTTGACAGAATTTGCCCCTGAGCTGCTTTTCCTTTTCTGAATTTCCCTGTAGAAATTTCTTGCTTAAGTTTATGCACATTACATAAACAGATCAACACCTGACATTTTCTGTTTCAATAACACTGAGAGTAGCAATTGGAACTTCTACCCTACCCTATCCCTGTCTTCAGTTTTCTTTCTATGACTTGCACATTTTCTTTCCAATTACCATTCCATTTATCTTTTAAATTAATAAATTGAATGAAAATTTTAAGTGCCATGATAATATTATAAACACAATCCCACACAAAATCTTTAATAATTTTGCTTTGCTACCTCTTTAGTGGCAGTTAATTTTGTTCTTTGTAGATGGGTAAAGTCCTCATTCCACCAAAACTGGAGCCATTAACATTCTGCATCCTTGTTTTGTCTATTGGGTACTGGTCAACTGAACCTGCCATGTTGCATAGCCTTTTTGGTGCCTGTGGGTTCTCCATTCTAAACCTCTGTGCAATACTGTTCCCTGTAAACGTTCCTTGCAAAAATACAACTGTGGAATCAAAGGAGAATGTCCTTGGTAGCTCAGGTAGCTGTTCTGAACTTATTTTTGCTTCCTTTGTCAAAGCTATCATCTTTTTTTTCTTTCTTTTGGTTCATCTGTTCCCACAGCCTTATATATTTCCTTCTCCTATTTCAGACAGCCAGGAAAGACAGGCCATATCTCTCGCATTCATTCTCCAACTTGCAGTCCTTCACAAAAAAGTAAAGAGAAAAATGCCTGAAGTTAATGGAAGGCAATTTTCCTCTCACCTACTGGGGAAATTGAAAATATGACCTTTCTAAGAGACATATTGAAAGACAGCTTAAAGGCTGATGAAGTCTATGTCAAACTAAGTGATCTCTTCATCCCCCCTCCCCACAATAACTGCTTATCAAGCAAGTTATTCTGCTAAATCAAGAATTTTTCAGTTGCATTTACAAATACATCATCTCCTTCCCTTCCCCAAGAATTAGCTCTTGGTTTCAGCCACATTATTTACTCTTGTCAATTTTGAGCATTCACTCATTTGCTGATCAACTTATACCTCGGACATCAATACCCTGCACCGATTTCAGGCACAGCAGGTTGAAGTGAAAAAACTCATAATAGGGTCTCCTCAGCACCAACAGAATTGTTTATTTTAGAAATGAGAAGAAAGACTTGCCTTCCTAGTTCAGTTACTGAGTTAAACCTGCTAATTGCTTAGCCTCTTTGGTGTCTCAGTTTCCTTTCCCATAAAATGGGAATAATTATCCTTAACAGAGAATTGAGTTAGAAACCATTGAGTAATTGGAAAAATTAAACTACGTATTGAGTTTATAATTATTGATTGTCATTATGTTGAACTCTTTTCCTTCATATGTGAAATAATAATAATAATAGTAACAGTAATAATAATAATAATAGATAATCATTTTACTTGAGACCAAGCAAGAATTCCTTCTATGACATCTCTGACAAATAGACAATGAGTCTCTACTTGAGTACTTCCAGTGAAAAGGACTTTACTATTTCAAGAGGCAATCAATCTTATTGTTGGACACTTACCCTTAGGGTAAGCTATTTTATTTTTTAACCATTAAAAATGATATCTCTTTTCTTTATGTTGACTCTTTCCTGTAATTTCATAGAATCATGAAGTCTCACAGTTGAACTAGACTTCAGAGGTTATCTAGACTAACCTACATCACTTGAAAGATGTAATATCCCCTAGAGAACATCTATAAGAAGAGAGCATATAGTCTCCTACAGAAAACCATTAGTGATAAGAAACTCACAACCTCCCACAACCACCCACTCATACTGTTATGATATTTTTCCAAATATTGAGTTAAAGGGTGCTCCTTAGGTCAGTCAAAGTAAGTATATTCTTTCTTCCATAGGACTTTCAAACGTTTGAAGACTAATCATATCTGTGCCCCTACCACAGACACATCTTGTCTTATGAGGTTTAACGTATTTAAGGTTTTTCTTTTCACCATCATGGTTACCTTCTCCTTCCTAAAAGGTGGCATTCAGAGTTGAAAGTAAATATGTGAAATATGGTATCACCAGGACAAAGAACTGTGAACTATACCATTCCTTATTTTGGACCCTGTTTTTGTGCATGTATCATAAGATCGTATTAGCTTTTTTTTTTGACTGTTGCTGAACTATTGATTTATATTGAGCTTATCAGTTATATAATAAGAATTACATATCTTTGCCCCACCTAATGAACACGGGTCTTTGGTCTTGGATCTTAGGTTGGGCTATTGAGAAATGAGGTGGGGAGGGGGGAGGAGGGAATGATGAGAGATTTGGGTCAAAACAGAGGGTCTAAAGTGTACTATAAATCTGAATACTATAATACATTGGGAAGAATGGGAGTCCAAGGCTAAGAGTGAGATATGATAGAAGAATCCTCCTCTACTCATGACCTGTCCTTTACTGAACTCTATTTTTCTATTAGAGTTGAATGTGCCCCAGACAGAGTTCTGTAGAATTCATCCAAGAAGAAGCTGTTGCTAAGAAGTAGTCAAAGAGCAGGATTAAAAGCTAATACCAATTACAGAGCTCTAAGAGGAAAAATGACACCCTGACATCCATGGAGACCGTGATTGGACTAGAGTTAGGATACTTATTTGATCTTTGTGAGATTGACATATGTGAGGCTTTGCCTAGTTCTAAGCACCTGAATTCAGTTTGTCAAGACTTAAGTCTTGAGTTTGGGGAATACCTAGGGAATGACGGACCACCTAGATTTTGGAAATTCTATGCATAGCACATGGAAGTTGGCTTATATATTTGAATTGTTTCCTTTTGTTGATTAATTAGTAATCAGTAAATACACACAAGCACACAATTAGAAGGATTATCTGGTCCCTTACATATTTGGCTCCATTTTATCGGTTAACATGATTAAGATACATTGAAATATAGATCAAGGGAGGAGGAATCCAGTGGGATGTAAACTCAAGAATTATTCTAATTAGGTAAATCCTCCTAACCACAGCCCTTAGATTAAGCAGCTATTTCCTACCAGAGATTGGCAGGATAATAAATAAGGTAGGTCTCTTAACAATCATAGAGAGTTTAGTGGTCTTCCCCAAATTGTCTCTCATTTTGGATAGAACCCATGACTGCAGGGTAAGCATCCAGTGCCCCAAGACCTGGTTCTTATCGTGAACAAGATCATCATAATAATGACAATGTCAGGGCTAAATTGGGTGAAATATGATTTTTATATTCTATAACAGGGTTGTGAATTGATTTAATAAAAAGCTTATTATAACATCTTTCAGTCCTGTCACTCCAATGACAACCCATTATGATCAAGCCTTACATTTTCCTCTTCTTCTGATTCAATTTCTGAAGTACCTGCTTTATGGTAAAGATATGAATTTGGTGCAAATTAAAGCATCTCTGAGGTACCACCTCACACCTCTCAGACTGGCCAATATGACCAGAAAGAACAATGATCATTGTTAGAAGGGATGTGGGAAATCTGGGACACTAATATGTTGTTGGTGGAGCTGTGAAGTCATCCAGCCTTCCGGGAGAGCAGTCTGGAACTATGCCCAAAAAAGCAATAAAAATGTGCCTTTTGATCCAGCAATACCAATACTGGGTCTATACCCTGAAGAGATTATGAAAAAGGGTAAAAACATCACTTTTACAAAAAAATATTCATAGTAGCCTGTTTGTGGTGGCAAAGAATTGGAAATTAAGTGAATGTCCTTCAGTTGGGGAATGGCTTAACAAACTGTGGTGTATGTATGTCATGGAACACTATTGTACTATTAGAAACCAGGAGGGCTGGGAATTCAGGCAAGCCTGGAGGGATTTGAATCTGATGCTGAGTGAGATGAGCAGAACCAGAAAAACATTGTACACCCTAACAGCAACATGGGGGTGATGACCAACCTTGATAGATTTGCTCATTCCATCAGTGCAATAAACCAAGGACAATTTTGGGGTATCTGCAATGGAGGATACCATCAGTATCTAGAGAAAGAATTGTGGAGTTTGAACAAAGACCAAGAACTATTACCTCTAATTTAGAATATCTTACTGTCTGATCTTGCTATCTCTTTTACTTTATGTTTCTTCCTTAAGGATGTGATTTCTCAGGGGTGGCTAGGTGGCACAGTGGATAGAGCACAAGCCCTGGAGTCAGGAGTACCCGAGTTCAAATCTGGCCTCCGACACTTAATAATTACCTAGCTATGTGGCCTTGGGCAAGCCACTTAACCCCACTGCCTTGCAAAAAAACTAAAAAAAAAAAGGATGCGATTTCTCTCTCATCACATTCAATTTGGATCAATGTATATCATGGAAACAATGTAAAGACTGGCAAATTGCCTTCTGTGGGGGGGGTGGGGGGAGGGAAGTAAGATTAGGGGAAAAATTGTAAAACTCAAAATAAATAAAATCTTTAAAAAAAGATATGAATTTGGGAACTGGCATCAAAAACTTGATTCCTAATCCAAATATCCCTCAGTTAATTTCTTATAATAAACTAAGGGTGTATTATAATACACTAAGGGTGGCATTATCAGGTAAGCTCACTCTACTTTCTATTCCCTTTCCTCTCTGCTTAGAGTTACTATTAGTGTTTTAAGGTTTGCAAAAAACTTTTCATATGTTAACCCATTTAATTCTCAAAATGATACTGTGAAGTAGCTGTTAACGCTAATACCATTTTACAAATGAATAAAGTGAGTCTGAGAGAGACTTAAGCTCAGGTCTTCCTGAGTCTAACTCTGCCATTCTTTCCATGAGGTCACCTGGCTGCCTATACAGATTATACTTATTTTTCAAAGGCTTCTTTAAGTCCCATTTTCTCCATTATGTCAACTTTTACAACTTCAGCACTGACTTTTCCCTCTTTCCTGATATTTCGTAGTTATTTGCTTTCTTCACCACACATAGTGGTATGGAATTACATTCTGCCTCATAATTATCCAAAATTGTTTAATGTATAATATGTAAATTTTTTCTCCCTAGTGAGACTAAGATGATTAATAAAAGGAAATATGCCATATATAGTAAAACTTCGGCTATCTTGAACTTCTTTATAGCTTAATTTTCCATAGAGTGGAGGTCTGTTTAATCTTTTGAACACTAATATTATTTTTTTTTAGTTGGAGTATCTTTATAAAATGGATCACATAGTTCTCTGTGTTTTTGAGAAGAGCATTTAAAGGTATAATTTAACTATTCATGACCATTGTTATGAATATTATTACAGTATGCATAAGGTGATACATTCAGGTCTACTGAGCTTGTTGTGAATGCTATTAATTAACATTAATGACCCTAGAGTGGGTAAGGTTTGTATATGCCTGTGTGCATACGTGTGTGTGTATGTGTGTGTGTGTGTGTGTGTGTGTGTGTGTGTGTGTGTGTGTATGATTGTGTGTGTTTAGGAAATTTGGGAATCTGATTTTCATGATTTTTTTCCTCTATTTTAGAAGGCACTTTTCTCTGCTACCAGGCTACTTTGCTGACAAAGTGCCTCTCTTGACTTCTAATATGTTGCTTCTAAACTCTGGCAGACTTGGAAAACAGTTAACCAAGACTCTAAGAACTGTATATTAATTACAAATTATTCCAAGCAACAACCTGAAGATCATTTCTCAGAATCATGATTACAGAGCTTTGTGTACCTGAATTTTGAGCTATTTTTAGACAATTTATAATAAAAAAACAACTAATTTTGCTGTGTTTTGTACAAGTGAGTTTGCTGGATAGCAGGGCTTGTAATAGGTAAACAGATATGCCTACAACTGATGTTTATTAATTACTTTCTGATTGAATAATAATAATTTGAATTTAAATCTTAATCTGACATTCAAGGATTTCCATGATATGGCTTCAAGACTTCTACAATATGACCTCAATCTACTTGTTACCACCTTTTTCATACAACTTATTCTTCATTTAGGAATTGAAAACAATTATTGAAAACAAAACAAGCTACTTGCAGTCTTCCCCATATCCTCTTGCCAAATGCTAAATTACAAGTGGTTTTACTTCTTTCATAACCTTTCTCAGGTCATTTGCCAATTCTTGAATGCCCTCATCTTTTGAAATTGTGTTTATTATTCAAGTTCCAGTTAAAATGTTGCCTCCTCTGCAAATTCTTCCTATATATCTTTATCTGCAAATGATGTCTCTCTCTTCCAGATTTTGAGAGTACTTTGTAGAATTTTATGCACTCACCAGAATATACCAATATTATATTCATTTTTGTGCCACATTTATTCTATTGTAGGCTCCTTGAGAGCAAAAATTTGTATTATTCATATTTAGTTTTCCTTTAATACTAACCCAAAGTGCATACATAGTATGTGTGTGTTCATTTCATCATCATCTGAAAAATTAATTAATTTACCTTCCTATTATGCCTTTTGGCAATATTTCTTGACTTCTCTTGTAGCATGGATCTCTTTGGCAGTAAGAATGAAACCTATGTATTCCATCTTGAAAAACTGTCCTTAAATGCACAAAATAACATATATAGGATTGTGAAGGAAATCGATTCTACTAAAATATAGTTATCAATTTTAAAAAAGCAACAAGAAGTTCTTGGGTCTTAGTTTAAGAATTTCTGCATTGAGGCCACTCTACTGACAGTTTCAATATTAAACTATCTTTCAAATCATGTCTTTCCCTTCCCATTTTCAACATGTGAGTTTGGGAAATTGTGGTTTTCTAGCATGAACTACAAGATTTGCTTATTTTGCTCCTCCTCATTTGATACCAGCTCTCATATCTGATTAGTTAAATGTTGGCATACATCTGTCCTTAGTCACTGCAAATGTTCAATATCTCACTACTTGTTTGGTCTTTAAAAGGCTTATAAAATGTGCATCTGGGTATTTTCAATACTTTATTACCTCCTCTTTTCCAAACAGCATTTACTAATAAACAAAAACAGATCTGTAGTTTGGAAGTTTCTTTAGCCTATTATGTTTCCATTGGTTGCAAGTCTGTGTTGTTCTTAAGAATCGAATTTTGCTGGCTTCCCTTGACTTTCTCTGCCTCTAAAATACATGTTTACCAAAACTTGATTACTGGATTCCATGTATATTGGCCTCATATAATGTAATCTTGTTTAAAGAAGGATTTTTTTCCTTTATAGTAGAAGCATCAAAACACAAAATAATACTTTTTTCAATATTTTTCAGTTCTCACTGTCAAATTTCTTTGCAAAAATACATATCCCCATTCTTAGGCATACTTTATTGAGATCAACTTTTTCTTTAGTTTTAACAAAGTCATTTAGGAACAAGGTCATTAGTTTGCCTCTACTAATTTTCCAGTGAGAAATTACTAGAATGCATCCCTTTCCTCTTCGTTTACTAGAAGAAACTTTAGGTGGTCCAAAACATGAAAGGAAGAATAACCTTATAGTTACTAAATCCTGTGTAATTATTTTAATCTTCACCCAACCATGTGAAGTAGATAATGCAAGACTTACCATTCAAGTTCTTCAGATAAGGTGAATGAGGATCTTGAGAGAGTCAGTCATCTGCCAAAAGTCACACAGTTATATAAGCTGTAGAGTTGTAAAGTAAGTCTGATTCCTCAGGCTGCAAACACTATGCCACCTTGCTTCCCCAACATAAGAGATGATAGTCACATACTGACAGATGAATAAAACATTGGCATAATTCTACCAATAGGAAACAAAGTCATAGCTAGTATATATATAGAATGTCATAAGGGGTTACAAAGGGTTATACACATACTATTATATTTGACAATTAGCAAAATTAAGTCTGGAAATGAAAAGGTAGGCAGGCAACTCATCCATATGTCTCTAAGCTTTAAAATGGAAGGCAAAGAATCTTAGGCAAATATCCAAAATAACAGAGATGAAAATGTCTACAGTATAAAATCAATTAAAATGCCCAAGGAAAAATGAATTTAAACAAAACAATTTCATGTCCAATCTGTAGTAAATATTCCCCAAGCTCTTACAGTGGAATCACTTATTAGAACCAATATGACGTCATCAAAAACATCATGCTAGATCAATCCTTTTTTCTGACAGGGTTATTGACCTCATAGATGAAGAGATTGCTGTAAATACAGCCTAACTAGATTTTAGCAAAGCTTCAGTGTGGTAATGAATGGAGAGTTAGCCTCTATTCAAAGTCTGTTACATTCTGGCTATGTGACCCTGAGGAAGTCATTTAACTCTTCAGTGCCCTAAGCAACTCTATAACATAATAAATTAATAGAAAAGGTACAGATTCACATTACTAGAATGAGATTTTTATGTATGGGTAGTCCCTTTAAAAACAAAACCTGAAGTCTAGTCACTAATCCTATTGTGTACCATTCTGGTGAAAATGATTAGAAAGAAATAGGTCAGACCATACACAATAATTAGATTCAAAATTAATAGTAATTCAGAATTAGTAAGCAAAAATGCAGTGTCAATGTAATGTCTCTCATGATGCAGGGACTTGTGCTTAGTCCTGTGCTATTGAAAATGTTTTATTAGTGATTTTGAAAAATAAAAAAAAACTAGACTAAATGCTTATCAATTTGCAGAAGACCTAAACCTGGTTGTGATACCTCACAACTGATAATAGTCAGTACTCAGAATTTTTCAAGGATAAAGCATTGAGTTCAATCTGTTAAGATGAAATCCCACAGAATTAAATGAAAAGTCTTAAATTTAGGTTCAAAAAATCAATTTCACAAGTACAATAAAAGGAAATCATGATTATATATCAATTTGATTGAACGAAGATCTGGGGGGTGGCTAGGTGGCACAGTGAATAGAGCACCGGCCCTGGAGTCAGGAGTACCTGAGTTCAAATCTGGTCTCAGACACTTCATAATTCCCTAGCTACGTGGCCTTGGGCAAGCCACTTAACCCCATTGCCTTGCAAAAAAACTAAAAAAAAAGATCTGGGAATTATAGGAGCTGGCAAACTCAATACAAATTATCAATGAGATGTGCCAGCCAGAAAATGCTAATATAATTCTGAGTATGATTAAGATAAACATAGCTTCCAGCAACAAGGACATAATAGTTATTATACTCTGCCTTGGTCATTGCTCAACTAGAAAATGTTTTCAATTCATCCACATAGCCTAAAAAGGACATCAATAATAGCCTAGGTTGGACAGTTGAACTTAGAGAGCCAGTGAAACATGCAAATGGGGATGTCAAGATTGCATTTTGTGGAGTTGTTGGGGTTGGACAGAGATGTGGAAGCCATTCTTCCAAAGATGAGCTTTATCCTAAGTGACTTAACCTTAGGAGTACAAGAGATGCTCAAGGAGAATAGTGTTGCCCAAAGTGAGTAAGTTTACTGACATTTATATAGTGATTTAAAGTTTGCACAGTTCTTTATACCTATCAAAGCTTTTCAACCTCACTGTGTACATATATACACAGTGATTACCATTATACTTCCATAGAAACTGTAGCAACCCATTTTCTATGAGGAAACCTAAATCCAATCTAGATCAGAGATGTCAAAGGTGTGGCCAAAATTATATTGCCATAACTGTTAAATATTTAACAAACTAAATAAAAATATAATGCAATACAAACACAAGTAAAACCTCTATAAACTGGAAAGAGTATAGAGAAGGGCAACCAGAATAACAAATAACATCTCATATTAAGATTTGTTGGGAAAAAGGGATTTTTAGCTTTAGGATAGATGACTTTGAAGTGGAGGAATAATAGTTGTGTTCAAGTATATGTAGATCTGTCATAAAGAAAAGAAACCAGATTTTTTTAGACCCCAAAGGAGCAGAGCTGGAAACAAGGACTGTTGCAAAGAGTTGAATTTAGTCTTGTTAGGCTTATTAGGATAAACTCTTTAATAACTGGTGTTGTTCAACATTAGATTTACTTCAAGAGGTGGTAGATTTCTTCCTCCTTGGAAATATTTAAACAGAAGTTAGATGACCACATTTTGGATAGATTATAGTGACTTTTCTTTTCATGAATGCATTAGACTAGATCATCAAGAAAGTTCATTCCAATTCTCATAAAAAAATACTATACTTTTCTTCAAATCAGTCTGCAGGTTGTGGCATATAGGTTCTTGAATCTAGATTTCAGTAGATTTGTGCCAAATTGATCACAAATTGTGCCAAATTGGTCAGTTCTAAAACCTGAGCTCTTGCCTCTTTGTCATCATGTACCTGATCATGACTACTAAGGACTCCATCTTCCTTTCTCACACTTGAAATTTTTTCATACTTTCTTTACTTGGTGACTTAAATTCTCTAAAGTGGAGCTTCTGCTTTTTTGTCCACTGCTAGTCAAGACTACAATGGGTTTGCCACTAAAAGACTACCTGTAAGTGCTGCTTGCTCTTAGAATATTACTCTCTCATTATTCCTACATCAGTAGCTTTATTAGTCAGTGAGTTTTAGTCATTCCTGGACTGTCCTGTCTCATTGCATATTGAACCCCAATATCTGATAAAAATTCTATTATAATAAATATATCTCCCAAATCCCCTCAAAAATATGATTTCTAAAACCTATCCAATGACCCAAGTTTCTCAAGCTATATTAAATGAATTAAATCATACTATAAAAGTAATTTGTAAATGCCTCAGAATAGTGTTCTATAAATGTTTTTAATCATATACCCAATTGTAATTTTTTTTCCTCTGGTGGGAAACCTAGGGGGTAAGAAGGGAGGGTTTCCCCCCATACACACCCAGTTGCCCCATTAACTGTGGATTAGTTTATAATTACCCTCTCAGAAGAAGAGTAGGAAGTTTGGAGTGGGGATTAAAAAGATAGGAATAAGAGAAAACTGGGTTCTGTAATGGATAGTGGGTAAGTATGGTTCGTCATCAACTGATTGATTGCCCATTGCTTGGGGTCAGGTCATGGTCATCTCAGACTCATGCCATGGCCCTCTAGTGAACCTCATTCTCCATTTTGGAGCACTACCTCAGAGTTAAAAAAAGGATTTGACTGAAAAAAATAGTTATCAGTTATAGTAACAAAACTAGAGTTGTAACAAGAAAGAAGGTACATGTTATTTTTTGTTAAAAGGAAGAGAAATTCTATGAGGGATTTGATATGATCTCCTAAATTAAATTATTATATATTGTTACACTCTGTAACTACATTATAAAAGTTCAATACAAAGACAACAAAGATAAACATTGAAAAATATGATTCAGGAGAGAGGCTAAAGTCTTTCAAACTATACAGAAAATACATGGTAAGTACCAAATAATAGCATAAAAATTGATTAAATTTCACTAAAGAGGAAATTATTGGTTACTGAAGTGAAAAAACCATTACCAAATCAACTGTCTACTGTGTGTGTGTGTGTGTGTGTGTGTGTGTGTGTGTGTAAAGATCATTGACTTCTTAAAGCAAATATCAAATCAATATTAAATTAGGAAGAAAAATAAGCCAAAACATTTGAGGCAGCACTTTTTTTTCTAGTAGTAGAGAAATGAAAATCAAATTAGGTGCCCATTGATTGGAAAATGACTAAGCAAATAGTGCTACAGGAATTTATAGGACTATCACTATACGGGAAGAAATAAAAAAACATATAAAGGATGCATGGAAACATGGAAATGCTTATTTGAAATAATGAAAATAAAGTATTCATTGTCAAACAACAATCCACACAATGACCACCACAACAAAAGGCAGCTAAATAGAACAGTGAGGAGGCATGGAATCAGGAAGAACTGGGTTCAAATCTGATGTCATATACTTACTAGTCATATGATCCTTGGGAATCACTTAAGCCTTCGAGTCTCATTTTACTCAGGTAAAATGGGGATAATAATAGAACCTACCTCAGAGTGCTGGATTAAATTAGATAGCATATAGGACTTTATGGGAAAGAATGCTATATAAAGGCTAGCTTTTACTATTATAGAAATGGAAATGATAATGATGAACAGTAAAAAAAAGGAGTGTTTAGAAATTCTAAAGAGTAAGCTTAGTCACAAAGAAGAAATGTGAGAAAACATGCCATATCCTCTGCTTTGATGATGGAGACCCCAGGAGAGAGAGCACTGTATGTAACCAGAGGTAATTTTGGTAATGTCTTGATCAGTTTTACTGTATTTTTTCTTCTCTGCATCCTCTTTTTCTTTCTTCTTTTTAAAATCATTGCTATAAGATGATACTTGGCAGCAAGATGGGGAGGGAAATAAGAAAATCTAATTGCAATAAATTCAAAAGATATCAATAAAGACTCAAAAAAAGAAGAAACAATGAGATGGTTTGCATTTGAGACAAATCTAATCCAGACTCCTTATACAAGATGCTGATGACTCTCCAGGTTTGTAACTCTGGAGGCTACTATATGTAGTGTGATTGTATATTCACATAGACACACACATATAGATGCTTTATTTTAATATTCATTTTAAAATATTTGAGTTCCAAATTCTCATCCTCTTCAAGCTACTCCCCTACCCATCAAGAAAGCAAGCAATATGATATTAACTATAGAGGTGAGGTCAAGTAAAACACATTTCAATATTAGCCATGTTCTAAAAATTAAAAGCAAGAAAAATTAAACAAAAATATGCCTTATTTTGCACTCAGAGTTCATCAGTTCACTCTTTGGTTGGGTAAAGCATTTTCACGTGCAAGACTTTTTCAATTATCTTAGATCATTGTGTTAATTAAAGTAAATCTTTCACAGTTGATCATTGTTACAATATTGCATCAGTTCAAGTCTTCCCAATTTTTTTCTGAGACCATTCTGTTCATCATTTCTTATAGCACAATAGTATTCCTTCAAAATCGTATCTCAACTTGTTCAGCCATTCCCCAATTGATGATCATCTCCTCAATTCCCAATTCTTTACTCTCATAAAAAGAATTACTATAAATACTTTTGCACATAAAGATGCATTTTCTTTTCTTTGGTCTCTTTGGCATACAGTAGTGGCATTGTTGGAACAAAGGGTACACAAGTTCATAACTCTACCAACAGTGCATTAGTGTTCTTGTTTTTCCACTACTGTTTGTCTTTTTTCTTTCCTGTCATGTTAGCCAATCTAATAGGTGTGAGGTGATAATTCAGAGTTGTTTTAAATTGCATTTCTCCAATCAAAAGTGAAAATTTAGAGCATTTTTATGACTACTGATAGCTTTGATTTCTTCTGAAAACTGTGTTCATATCCTTTTCATCACTTATTAACAGGAGAAAGGGTAAACTTTTCTATTTTCTCTTCTATTAATCTGGACAATTTGTATTTTTATAAATATTCATCCATTTCACCTAGATTGTCTATTTTAATGGCATATAATTGTTTTGATTTCATCTTTATTTTTTACTGAATTCTCCCTTTTCATTTTGGATGTTGAAAATTTGGTTTTCTTCTTTCCTTGATTAATCAAATTAGTCAATGCATATTTGTTATTGTTTTTTAAATGCAAGTAGCTCCAAGTTTTTTTTTTTATTATTTTTAACATGGTTTTTATTGTCAATTTATTAATATCTCCTTTGATTTTCAGGATTTCATTTTTGATTATTGAGTTTTTAATTGTTTCAATTTTGATTATTGAGTTTTTAATTGTTTCCTTTTTTTTGTTACATGCCTAATACACTGATCTGTTTTTTCTCTTTTTATTGATGTATTTAAACATAAAATTTCCCCTAAGTACAGTTTTGACTACATCCTACAAATTTTGAGATGTTGTCTCATTGCTGTTTTGTTCTTTCCATGATTTTTTCCTTTGATTTCCTCATTCTTTAAGATTGAATTATTTAGTTTCCAATTCCAAGTCTCTTTATGGAATGTAATTTTTTTTGTTTTATGTTCCACAAAAGGAGCATTTAATATTTCTTCTTTTCATTTGTTTATATAGTTTATATGCCCTAATTCATGGTCATTGTTTGTAAAGATGCCACCTACAGTTGAGAGAAAGGTATGCTTTTTTCTGTTCACAATTTCTATTTTCATAGTCTATTAATTTTTCTAAAGTTCTATTCATCTCCTTTTTTACTTATTTTATGGTTAGATTAAGGTCCTCCACTAGGATAGTTTTACTATCTATTTTCTAATATGACTTTTTTATTTTTCCTTTAAGAATTTTGATGCTATGCCATTTGGTACACTCCAGAATTATATTACTTTATTGTTTAGAGGGCCTTTTAGCAAGATTATTTGTTTAATTAGGTATATTTTTTTCTTTTTCTTGATCTGGGATTGTTCCAAGTCTAATACATTTGACCTCTACATTATAATTCACATATCAAGTTCTCATTATTTTCTATCTTGACTATTTTAGTAATTTCAAATCAGAGGTTCTTAACATTTATAAGAGGAAGTCACTTTGGCAGACCTTTCATGGTCCTCTTTGGTAGTCTGGTGAAGTCTATGAACACTTTTCAGAATACTATTTTTAAATCAATAGAAGAAATATTCAATTTCAGTTAAAGTTAATTAGTGAAAATAAAGATATAATTTTTCCCCCATCAGAGTACACAGATTCCTTAAAATATAGACACATGCCCTTTAAAGTCAGTGTTCATGTAGCAAAATTTAAGAACTACTCCTCTAATACGTCCCTGTTCCTTCAATGTCTCTCCATTCTGTACATAAATGCCCCATGAAACTTCTGACCCTATTACCCTCCATGCCACTAGAGTAGATGAGAAATACCTTTGTTTGACATTTAAATCCCTTTACAATCTGGATCCAACCTGTTTTTCCAGTTTGATTTCATATTATTCACTTTTGCACTCTATATTCTTTGCACTTTGTAACATTCTATCTCTAACTTTTGTGTCTTTGTGCACCCATTTTTGGACTTAAGTTTTAGATCTACTCATATGCTTGCCCTCTTTCACTGTAGATCAGAAGGGATAAGGTTGTTTTGTTCTTTGGTTCAGTATACTATCCAATTTCTCTTTTAGTTATTTACCTGCTTCCAAAAAAAAAAAACCAAAACCAACAACAAAAACTTCTAAATCTCCTATATCTATGTTCTCTTTTCATTTCCTTTTCTAATAATAGAATCTATGACTTTGAAGACCTGTTATGGTGTTTCTAGGTATCTTATATTCTCCTACAACTCATGTGTTAAAAGGGGATCATAATCTTAATTTGTTTAGTTTCCAGTTTATAGATGTGCACATTACAGTAATCCTGGTAGCAGTATATCGTCATCCGACAAATTACAATTATAGAAAATACTGGAACTAGAATTTAATAATAGATTGAAAACCAACACAGAAGTTTAAGGCAAAATTCCAACTAATGGGACCTTTAGGGGAAAAAAGCTCAGAGGCTTGTGATGTATTAGAGAAAGGAAATTTCAGAAATAAGGTCACGCTGTAGATGATCCCCTGCTTCACTTCTGGAAAAATAAAACTTCTACATCTTATGGAAGTAAAAAAATGCATTTTATTACAGATTTATCCTAAAAGAGGTCCTGGTCTAGTACTATGTCTTAGAATTCTAAGATTTTAAAGTAGAAACAGATCATAAAGATTATCTAGCCTCAGGGTCTCATTTTATAGGTGACGAAATTGAATCAAGAGATATGACATGAATTGGCCCAGACCAACACTTTTAGAAAACCAAGACAAACACATTTTCTCTGTGTCCAAATTCATTATGCCTCCTAATAGGAAGTCTGCAATTTGCTTTTTAGTCCTAAGTATCTCTATTAGGTGTTAACAATGATTATGGGTATCTGGTAAACCTAAGATAGAGGAGGGAATCTTCACAATCTAAAATTATGAGCTGAACCCAATAAGAAAATTTTAGAACTGAATTAAAAAACTAAATCTCACAAGTATAGAATTTGGAAGTTGGCTAGACATCAATGGGTTTTAAAAAAATCTGGTGTCATTAAAAGACTATAAAACCAATTTAAATCAACATGAACTCCAAATAAATTGTTACTATCCCGGTTACAAATGAAAGGCATAGTTTACAGAATGGGAGTGAGTTATAGTTCCATTGCATTATGCACCAAGAGTACTTATTCTTTTTCTGGGCATACAAAAGGGGATATTCCAAAAGTGCGTTAGCATAATAATTCGAGGACTAGAGAGCCAGACATAAAAGGATTGGTGGAAGAACTAGAAATTTTTCCCCTAAAAATGAAGTGGTACAGAGGACAGAGTGCTAGGTCTGGAACTGGAAAGAGCTGAGTTCAAATGTGACCTCAGATATTTATTAATTATAAGTCCCTTAACCTCACTCTACTTCAGTTTCTTTATTTGTAAAATAAGGAAAATAACAGCACCTATTTCCCATGGTTATAGAGAGGATCAAATGAAATAAAAAAATTATAAAATATTTAGCACAGTGCATTTATATAGTGGACACTATATAAATGTAAGCTATTATTATCATTATTTAAAGAGGACATGTTAACTGATTTCAAGTATTTGAAGAGCTGTCATATGGGAAGGTGATTATTATTTTTTTATTTTTTATATTTTTGTAAGGCAAACAGGGTGAAGTGGCTTGCCTAAGGCCACACAGCTAGGTAATTATTAAGTGTCTGAGACCGGATTTGAACCCAGGTACTCCTGACTCCAGGGCCGGTGCTTTATCCACTACACCACCTAGCCACCCCAGGAGGGTGATTATTTTCTTGCTCTTGGTCCTAGAGAGCAGAATTAGCAATAATCCGTGAAGCAGAAGGATGAAAATTTCAACTGGAAGACAGGAAAAAACTTTTTAATAAATAAAATAGAATGAAATATCTTGGGAGATAATGAGTTCTCCCTCACTGGAGTTTCCAAACTGAGTCATGAAGCAAGAGATGAATGTTTGCTAATAATGATTTTCTTGTATTAAATAGCTTCCAATGTCCCTTGCAACAAAATTTTGAAGACCACAAGAATTCTACAAAACCAGTATGCTAAATTTAAAGATAGGTTACAAAAAAGAGATAGATCTACCCCCAAAGTATCATGAAGATATAAAAATTCGGGAAATCATAGAGAATAAATACCCCAAAATATTAAAATCAGAAAGGACAGTTCAAGAGAACCCATTAAACATGAACAAAAGAAAACTTCAAGTATAACCCTCTAAGAAAATTCAGTCCATAATTGTATCATCAGAGTGTGCAGTTTATAGCCACAAAATAAATAATACTTCAATATTAAAAGAATTAATCTGTCTAGCATAGAACCACTCTGTGTTTATAGAAAGCCAAACTAAAATTTATAATATATTCTGAAAAACAAAGATTAGTTGGTACTTTAGAATAATATTCTCCAAAGTTGAAACTAAGAAAAAGAAAATCTTAATAATAATAATAATAAAACTGTGTATTTAGAGAAAACTGGATCATTCCCTCAAAAAAACCCAGAGGTGAGCATAAATTATAGACCACAGAGAAGAAAGTTATATAGTTTATACTGCAATGAAATGCTATGCAAATAAATTTATTTATTTTTGTTTTTATTTATTTTTTATGACTAACATAGTTTTAATATTTTAAAGGTTACTTATAAATCTCATTTGCACACTTTTCAGAAAATCATTGCTCATTTTTGGAGGGACATTGAGTAGGCAAAGATAATTAATAAAGAATTAAATTAGTAATGAAAAATCAGAGAGTAGGTAGAAGAATTTATATCCTGAGTAGGGGGGCGGGGATATCTCATCGCTTAGCAAATCAATAAAAAAGGTAGTAGGATAGTGTAGAGAAAACGTCTTTCAAATGGAGAGAGGAAAAGGGTGGGTCAAAAATTTCTGTTACTTAATAGTCGTGTAAAAATAGATTGATAGGATGAATATCTGTGTGATCCTGAATGAGTCATTCATCATCTCTGGGTCTGTTTCTTCACCTGTAAAATGAAGGTATGTGACTAGATGGCCCCTTACAGCTGTAAATCCATGATCTTAATGCCTTTTTCTGCCTTTAGATTTTAGGATGCTAAGACTATAACATTAATGAAGAGTGTGGATAACAGAGAGAGAGAAATAAGAATTGTGTACAATCAACACAAAAGGAATTAGTTGGGCAGCATCAAGAAGTGACCCTGAAATCCAGGACGTGGAGTGGTTGGTGAGACAAGGGTCATGCATTTAATACTGATGATGGGGTTGGGAGGGAGGGAGGAGTGGAATTGAATCCTTCAGGATTCCAACTTTTAAGATTGTCAAGTTTCATGACATTAACTCCCACAGGAGATGAAAAATGGTTGGGGTT